>NC_037676.1:116590500-116759565 GCF_003255815.1 Theropithecus gelada
AATCTGGCAATTATGTGTCTTGGAGTTGCTCTTCTCGAGGAGTATCTTTGTGGCGTTCTCTGTATTTCCTGGATTTGAATGTTGGCCTGCCCTACTAGGTTGGGGAAGTTCTCCTGGATGATATCCTGAAGAGTGTTTTCCAACTTGGTTCCATTTTCCCCCTCACTTTCAGGCACCCCAATCAGACGTAGATTTGGTCTTTTTACATAATCCCATACTTCTTGCAGGCTTTGTTCATTTCTTTTTCTTCTTTTTTCTTTTGGTTTCTCTTCTCGCTTCATTTCATTCATTTGATCCTCAATTGCTGATACTCTTTCTTCCAGTTGATCGAGTCGGTTACTGAAGCTTGTGCATTTGTCACGTATTTCTCGTGTCATGGTTTTCATCTCTTTCATTTCGTTTAGGACCTTCTCTGCATTAATTACTCTAGCCGTCAATTCTTCCACTTTTTTTTCAAGATTTTTAGTTTCTTTGCGCTGGGTACGTAATTCCTCCTTTAGCTCTGAGAAATTTGATGGACTGAAGCCTTCTTCTCTCATCTCGTCAAAGTCATTCTCCGTCCAGCTTTGATCCGTTGCTGGCGATGAGCTGCGCTCCTTTGCCGGGGGAATTTGGAAGGAAAAATGGATTTAAACCATCATTTAAAGAACAAGACAACATGAAGCAAATTCTTTTCTACCTGAGATAATTTATATCTGTTTTGGCAAATTAGATGATGAAATAAATGTATAATATATTATTCAAAAACTTTGTATATCTTTATACTATTAGAAACTTCTCATGCTTGCCACTTAGTAGTATTTAACTTAGGAAATAAAGGATGCTCTCATTTCAATCCAAATGAAAAATGAAATATGATTTGAGATCAACAGTGACAATCATTTTTAGTTTAAAAGAGGGAAAAAAAGAAAAGTCACTTTTTCTCTAAGAAAATGGTGGCCAGATTATATCTCCGAAGATCATTTAAGGCAATCTTTTTTTTTATTAACTCTATGAGTTAAAGATAGCTTCATCAAAAGAAAATCAAGAAACCAAAGGAGCTAGTATGTGAGGCTGATTTAGCTTCACTGGGGTAGGAGAATTGTTTGAGTTTTGTTGGAAAACTTTTAAAGAAAGTCCGTGTCAGACTTTTAAATCTTTCACCTATCAGATTAGAAATACGATCAATTATTTATGTGGGGCTCAGTGAGGAGAGTAAAATCTCTTTTGACTTTCGGCCAGACACTTAATACTCATTACTTTTCAAAAGTTTTGACTTTATCCAGTAAATAATAAATAAATATAAAGCTGTTTAAGGTTTCTGTTTTCACATTTATTTTTTCATATTTTAAAATTAAATATATTTAAGAAGAGAGCTGGCACTGTATTGATAAGTGAATTAGCAAAAATAGAAATTTCATATTCCTAGGAAAATTATAGTTTGTATTATTTTGAAGATTATTATGTATATTCTTATGACAATACTAGCTCAGAATTATATAGTGTCTTGAGAGTGTACAAATGCGTTGCATAGTTTAATTTTAGATCTCATAAATAAACCATATTGAGGGAATATTCATCATTTTAGGGCAGAATACACTGAACCCTGAGAAACATTTCATTTTCTGAGTACCTCCCATCTCTGGAAAGGGCTCTGCAAATGGTTTCCATCAGTCAGTGACCTAGAACATTATTTCTAGTTTAAGAAAACAAATTGTAAATGGTTACAAAATACACTGTGTTTTCCTGGGAGGCTGGAACACTAATCTCACATAGTAGAGTGTCTATGAGCATCAGCTCTACATACAAAATACCTAGATTTAAAATGTGTCTTCACTTGCTGAGGAACCTTATGTATCCAGTTGCTTAATCTTTCAGAGCTCAGTGTTCTCACTTGTAAAATGGACATAACTGTGCCTACCTGCTGGCATGGTGGTGAAGAGGAATAAGATAATTCATATAAAGCACTAAAAAATACCAAACAGTGTGTGCTCAATAATGGTGTTCAGTTATTACTATTATGAAACTTTTTTTTGTGGATGGAGGTTGTGATGATTTATTTTAGGTGTCAAAAAAATTGACCGGGCTAAGTGATACCCAGATAGCTAGTAAAGTACCAGTTTTGGATATATCTGTGTGGTTGTTTCTGGAAGACATTAGCATTTGAATCATAAGACTGAGTGAGGAAAATCTGTCTTCACCCAAAGTGTATAGGCAGTATGTAATTCCTTGAGAACCTGGATAAAACAAAAGGCAGAGGGAAGCTGGTTTCTCTCTTTGTTCTGGAGCTGGGACACCGATCTTCTCCTTCCTTTGGACACCAGAACTTTAGGTCCTAATCTTTTCACACAGCGAAATACACCAGTGTTTCCTCTTGTTCTCAGGCCTTTGGTCACACACCATGGCTCCCCTGGTTCTCAGGCTTTCTAGCTCAGACTAAATTACCACCTTAGGTTTCCCATTTCTCCAGACCGTGGAGGGTATGTCATAGGACTTCTCAACTCTATAATCATATGTGCCAATTCCCATAATAAATCCTCTTGTTTATCTATATCTCTATACATTAGTACTGTTTCTCTGAAGATCCCTGACTAAACACAAGGATCTACATTAAAAAATCGTGGATTCTCAATAAGAATGAAAGAAAACTAGTAATTCAGGTCTTAATAATAACACTAATTTAAATATCAAAATATAAATAATATAATCTAAATAGTAATATATAGTGAAATTAATAAATGGACAATTCTATGTATTACCTACAATCTGGATATCCATTAAAAAAAATAAAAACTTTTCTTGAACAATTGGATAGTCAACCTAACAGATATGTGTCCATATTTGTAGAGTATGTGTGTGTATGTATGTGTCTTTACATACATGGATAAATGTACATAAGTACATAAAAATGCACATAAGTGAATTTACTAAAACTATCTACAATTTTCATTGTTGTAAATTCATATTTTATGACATTTCTCATAGTATGTCAATAATAGTTAATAAATGCCTTTTTTTCAAAATCATGTGGACAATCTTTCCTGTAAGTATAATCTTGAGCTAAAGAGTTATTTTATATTCTGTGCTATAACCATAAGTCTTTTCAAAACAGAATATCAAAGGAATGACTTTTTTAAACAAACACAACAGAAATTCACTTTTAAGATAAGTGGTAAAACACACTAAAGACAAGATAATCTAAATGGTTAATATTCTGTATTCTAACATCTCCGTAGCAAATATAATTTTAAAATGTTTTCAGCTTTTATAGTGTGAAATTCAGTTAAGAGTTTTCATTTTCAAAAATGTTATATCAGCATTCTTCTCTTTCTCTTTTTTAATACTATCAGGTGTCAAATAATATATACAAATACCTTTATTTGTAGCTAAGGCAAACTTGTCATATTCAGGGTATATAATATTTTAGTTCTAATTTCTATATGCTTAGCATAATTGTTATCCTGTCATTGTTACCTAGGTAATTAAGCCCTTAAAACAAAATGTTTTTGGACATTGAGGAAGGCCTAGCTGAAAATGTCGGGTTCCACGAGTTTTTCATGGATAGCTGAATTTTCTTATTTACTTATACAAATGTTTTTCAGACATTAAAAGCTAAAATGTATTTTTACTTGCTTGAACTGAATTTTCCTGTCAAGTAGACAGGCCAGGAGACTGGGACTAATTTAAGAATTAGGTTAAACTGTTCCTCAGCTTAGACAAATTGAAAAACAAAAGGAATCAAAGAAGCCTATAAGACTCTAAATTTATAACCGATTTGTGTAAGATATAGCAGAAAAGTAAAACAAAACAAAACAAAAACCCACCATTCAAGACAGAGAATATTTATAACTTAGGTATATCGTGCATCATATGGTAATAGTTTTTGTCTTGCACAAGCCTCTAGAGACATGTCTAAAACCTTGGCCAATCTGAAAGGTTGGATTAGCAGTCTTCTGAGGATGATTCTTCATGAGAACTTGTATAAAACTAAGGAGAAATCTTCTTCTGAAAGCAATGCAAATCCTGTGTGGCAGTTGCTTTGGCCCTAGATGTAAAATATTCGCTCACAACCCAGGGAAGGGCACTTTGAATGCACACACAATTTGCTGCTGGGTTGGAAGAAATGTGGGTTTCAAAGTGAAAACATAAACTATGAGGCTTTGAATTATCAAAAAAGAAAGGAAAAGCCCCTCAGATAAGACTGGTGCTGCAAATTTTACAAACTTCTCAATTTGGCAAGTAGGCAAGAATGCCTCAGCTTCCATTCCCTGTGAGAAGGGAGGATTCTGCCCTTTTGCTAAAGACAAAATGCCCACACTAGTCTCATTCTAAGAGGTATCCTCAAATTTATTTTAAGTTCAAAGGTCTTGCTCTCTGGACAATTGTCATAAATTGCCCCTTATAATGGGAGGCTGAAACTATCCTGATTGTCTCAGTCACTCTCATATTCACTAGATATGAATTAATATCTTTACAGGCTTTTACAATAGTTCTTTATTACACTTAATATTGCATCCTGGGAATATAAGTTCATTTGGTACACCTATCCCAGAAACTTGAGTTTGGCCTGATTTCTAATTTTTATTTGTATTAGGCTGGTATTATGATAACCTTATGTAGCTTACTAATTTTTTGCACACCTTAAAAGTTGGGCACATGAGATACAAATCCTTGATTAGTTCAATTTTTGAGGTTCTGAAGAAACTCACCCTTAAAGAGAGTGAAAATGACTCAGCTTTCACCTTTTGTAAGAACTCCAACTCTATACAGGCTTCCTAACAGACACTGCATAAGGTTAACGTTGAAAAAGTCACCATATTTTGACTCTCTTTTCTATTTTAACTTGCAATGATTTAGTCTGGATCACTTAATTTCCTTTTGAAAAATGTATAATGGGAGGATATGTATTCAAATATGTTGACATTTTATTATTTAGTATGCTCACACTGCCCTCTGATCTTATTTGAGAACCTCTGGTGAATTATAATAAGCAATGTGGATAAAAGTAAATTTGCAAGAAAAAGATATTAGGGATTATATTTTTGGTTGAATTATTTGAACCCATTTTCAAAACATTTAATAACAAATTTCAAGCTGCTTAACAAAGATCCCAAAGGAACACTTGAAACAGCAGTGATTGCCACGAGTGACAGTATGAGAATGTTCTGAAAAGATTAGTGGACGTTGCTAATTAACTGTGAATTTGCTTAGGATAGAAACACCTCTGGCTGACCATAGACACAATTATTGCATTAAAGGTATAGAAAATATAGAAAAATAATATATGATTTCCACCCTCAGTTTTATCTTTCTTCCAACTCCTCATCGAAAGGTTTCCCTAGAAAAGGGTGTGAATTATTTTACCGGAAACAGGAGAAAGAACATAGCATGTTTATCTAAGTTATTCTGGGGATATTCTCACATTCAGAGAACATTCTATAAATGCTTATTTATTCTTACAAATGTACACCAGTCAAAATGTCTTTTACCTGCTTTCTAATCACCCGGAATCGTTGAAATACCCTTATTCAAGATTTCTGTAGCACAATATTGACACCAGAGATGTATTTCATATGAATGCTTTGTTTATAGTACTATCATGTGCTTTTTGAAAGTAGATTCTATTTCACCTATAATGCCTGTCTCAGGACCAATCAGGACTTGATGAATGGAATCTGAAAAACAAAAGGAATCAAAGAAGCCCATAAGACTCTAAAGTTATAATCTATTTGTGTAAGATATAGCAGAAAAGTAAAACAAAACAAAACAAAAACCCACCATTCAGAACAGATGATATTCATAACTTAGGTATATCGTGCATCATATGGTAATAGTTTTTGTCTTGCACAAGCCTCTAGAGACATAGGTGTCTAAAACATTGGCCAGTGGATTAGCAGTCTTCTGAGGATGATTCTTCATGAGAACCTGTATAAAACTAAGGAAAAATCTTCCTTTGAAAGCAATGCAAGTCCTATGTGCAGTTGCTTTGACCCTAGATGTAAAACATTTGCTCACAACCCAGGCAAGAGCACTTTGAATGCATATTCAAAAAGTGTTTATAAAAATGAATTAACTTCATTGTAAAAGTCTTAAGTTCACCAACAGTGTATTATACATCTTTTGTATAACTTAGAATACCAAATGTAGCTAATATACTCAAAATATACATGTAGAACCAATGATAAAATAAGTAAGAATTAGTGGTGTTGTAAGGCAAATATCATTTGTTTAAAAAAAGAATCAAAATCCAGTAAAATAATTTTACATATATCTTTATATCATTACATTGTTTTCTCCTTCAAAAAATAAAGCCTGTTGTTACTGTTGCACAGAACTAGGCAAGGATGATATTTCATGCATTGTTAGAGTAGAAAACTTTGGTTTGTATTTTGGTTATATAACTGGGCAGGATAACCAGCCAGAGTCACTAGACACCCAATAGAGTTCTAGCTGCTATTTGGTTCCTCTTTGTAGTTAATATCAAACACATGATTCTGTAAAGAAATTCATTTAATCCATCAAGATCACTGAAACTATAATATGTTTAGAAAGGCATGGCAGATGGACCTTCATAAATTGTTAATATTATATTACCATAAATGTAAACCTTTAAAACAAAGTATTTTCTTGTCATTTAATTTTTTATCTTCCCGTTTTCCCCTCAGCATTTCTTCTACTCTTGAATGAATCATAGGGACACAGAGTATCTGTTGATTGCATGTTACTTAAAGGTATGCTGAGTTTAAGGATTTCTTGAGACAGCTTATATATATTCAATTGGAGTTATCCTCTTAAATTATATTGAAAATTTCACTTGTGATTAGAACAGCATGTAACAGAGAAGAGAAATGCAATCATAATGAACTTCCCTCCTGGCAGAAAAATGCATGCATTTTTAAACCAAACTTATCTTAATCTACATTTGGGGTTACATTAAGAAAATGATGCTATATAGTTCAACATAAATTTCTAATTATCTAATTTGTTGCATTTTTATATTGAAGTACTATGTAATTGTTTCCTCTGAATATGTATCTCTGTACTTTATGGTTACATAACAATCATCAAATGGCATATAAAGATGAATAAACTTTGCCATGCTGTTTACTCCACTGTCCAGTAAAGCAAATAGTTAGGTAGTAATTATAGTAATTATAATAATTACAATTACAAATAATTATAATAAATGAACTTCAGTGTTACAATAGATACATGGATATAAAACCAAAACTTAACATTTTTTTCAAGGGCTTGTATTAAATAATATTAGATCCACACCTATTATTACATTAAACAATATGGGACAAAGCATACTCTTCTGAATCTTTGTTAATACAAGAATGAGACATTTAAAAATAAAATAACAAATTAGCTGTTTGCACCAGCAAATGCTTGCCCCTGGAAGAGAAGATTACACACCATGTTGAATGGTTCAGGACTCATCTCAAGACCTTCTACTAGCTATGTCAACCAGTACAAACTGATTGTCATAAAATTGGTCCATACCCAACCTGTTTCCCAGATCAAAAATAATACAACTGAAGACAAAACCCTGTAAACATCCTTGCCTAATTCTCTTACCTTGAGATATGACAGGAGTGAAAAAAATAGCTTCGGTGATTCAGAGATTAAAGACTTTATTCAGCTGATGTGCATCAGGAAGCAGCTGAAGGCCAAATACAAATAACCCCTGAGTCAAAGCAGTAGTGTGGATTTATATAGCTAGAAAAAAGAAGCATGTTTCTTTATGTTTTAGCTGAAGTAGCACTTTTCCTTATATCCTACTGCTACAAAACCTATGGTTATAAAAGTTGAAAATTGTTTTAGGTTTTCATGCTTATCAGTAAGGATTGTTGGTGCAATCCCATTCAGGAAACTTTCAGAACAATTATTTTGAAAACTATTTTTGCAGACTTTGTAATTTTCAAAGGTTCAGAAGAAGCACAGATAACAGAAAAAAATGAAGAGAAAAAAAGAGACTAAAAAAATTACGAGGAGGTAAAGATTAAGGCAAGGGAAATTGAGGATTGCTTTTAATCCTTTTACTGACACTAACACCCTGTAAAGATAATATTCCCTTTTCCTACAGTAAGTCTAACACATTTAGCTTTTCTTGATTAATACATTCTTCTGATGTTCCTCTGGAAAGTTGACATTTGACAGAATAAAATTTTTGAAGGGTAATAAATAAAGGAAGAAACGTGACAATTAGAAAAGTAGCTTGTGAAGAAATTTGAATTTTAACTGCATATTAAAAGCTTTTATCTGTTAAGGAAATGGAGAAAATTGAAGATAGAGCATGGAAAATATGGGTAGTTGTAGTTTCCCAGTGGGGATAACATAGCAGAAACTCACATTGCCCTGCTGCCCTGCTCTAAATACGACCAACTGTACTGGAAACAATTCAACATACAATCATAAAATGACTCTGAAATATGGGCAGAAGAAGGTGTGGGATGGTTATAAACCTCAGGACTTCAAGAACAATATTATGAGGAGTTCCTAGGGTTTCCTTTTTTATCTGTCATATAATCTGGACTGGGTACTAGAGAGATCTGCAGTTAGAAGCCCCTACATGCATAGACAAAGAGAAAAACAAATGACAGCAAGAAAAGCTCACTCCATCTGTTTAGAAGACTTTAAAAAAGGAAGGCCAGGAGGGACTTAATGGGAAAACCGATGCCCAGTGGCTGCAGTGGGCCTCATCTGCCTGCAGCAATGGCAGAAGCAAAGGTTTAGGGACCAAATCCACATCTAGCTTCAACAGCAGACCTGAGCTACCTATAGCAGAGGCTACAGCAGATACCAGACAGACTAACTCACTTCATGCTTCACAAACACTGCAACAATTGTCTTATTTGCTTATAGCAGTGACCACAGGAAAAAAAAAAAAAAAAGAAAAAGAAAAAAGAAAAAAAACCTGCTATCATCATCAGACTCCTTCACACTTCTAGCACCAGAAGGATCAGTGTCTTATAGCTCTTCATACACTAGCAGAATGTGACTCAGATCCTGTCTTCTAATCCTCCAGACAACAGCAAAGGGCCACACAGACTCAGTAGTTCCTGAACCTCCATCAAGCAGAGGAAGATGATTCAGGGCATGTGTCTCCTAGCTTCTACCCAAGGGCACACAGCAAACCAGACGTGGTGTCTCAGAGGCAAAGGAATATTCAGATACTTATCTTTATTTCCCCTTCTTTTCTGAAAGATATTTTCACTGGATCAAGACTCTCTTTTAATAGTTATTTTTACTAAATTCTTTTTATAAATGTTATGCTACTTCCTCTGGCCTCAGTGACTGTAGATGAGAAAGGCACTGTCCCGTGAGTTGGTCTTTCCCTTTAGTCACACATTTTTTTCTTCTGTTTGATTTCAAATTTTTTTCTTTGTATTTTTATTTTATTTTTATTTTTCGAGACAAGAGTCTTGCTCTGTCACCCATGCTGGAATGCAGTGGTGCAATCTCAGCTCACTGTGACCTCCACCTCCTGGGTTCAAGAGATTCTCCTTCCTCAGCCTCCTGCCTCCTGAGTAGCTGGGACTTCAGGTGTGCACCACCACACCTGGTTAATTTTTGTATTTTTAGTAGAGGTGGGGTTTCACCATCTTGGTCAGGTTGGTCTCGAATTCTGACCTCAAATGATCTACCCATCTCGGCCTCCCAAAGTGCTGGGATTACAGGCTTGAGCCACTGTGCCCAGCCTGTATTTTTTTCTAAAGTTTATTTATTGTGTTTCTTGGTAAAGCTTTCTTCGGATACCTCCTGTTTATCATTCACTCAGCTTCTTAAATTGATAGACTTATAAGCCTATTGCCAAATTTGGTAAGTGATCAACCATTATTTCTTTCAGTATATTTCAGCCTCATATTCTTTCACCTACCCTTTTGAGTCTCCGATAATACAAATATTGGAACTGTTATTTTGTCACAGCTCCCTAAAATTTTGTTCTTTTTTTTTTTTTCCAGTTTAATTTCTGTTTTTCAGATTGGAAATATTCTATTGATCTCACACTAAATCTATCTTCTGTCATCTCTACCAATAGGCTCAATGTGTTTTTCAGTTTTATTATTAATTTTGTTCAGTGATATGATTTCCATATGGTTGTTTTAATAACTTTTATTTCTTTCCTAAAATTTTCCAAGGAAATATATAATAACTTTTTCAAGAATCTTTACAGCATTTGATAGAAAATCTTTGTCAGAGAGTTCCTACATTAGATTCCTGTTAGTAATAACTTTAGTTAATTGTCTTTTCTCATTCCTGCTGTATTTCTCCTTGTTCTTCATATAATGAATAATTTTTGGTTGTGTTATGAACAATTTAGATATCACGTTAGTAGGCAATCTTATTTAAATCTTCTACTTTATCATTTGGCCCCTCTAGCATGTATGTTCTGACCTAGTCTGTGAGCTATTGTTACAAAGACAATTTGTTTTCTTATCCCTTGTAATGCTTCTCTAGGCTTTGTTCTTATGGTTCCACTTGAGCTCCTATTGTATTTCTGCTAGTGCTCCCCCATGGCAGCAGAAGACAGTCCCTTAGGCCTCTGAGGGTTTTTAGATGAGGGATAGGGAATGCTAGACATGTGTAATGGGGAATGTTTTCACTGGTCTCTTTGATCACCACTTGGTGTCACTAGGCTTTCCACTTTGTTCCTCTTGTCCCTAGGAGAGGAAAGCACCTACTTGAGTTGACTTCTACTCCAGGGTGAAGGTTCAAGGGTTATAGGGTCCTGAGTGGTTTTCTGACACTGAGTGGAAAGTTCTGAAGAATCCAACCTGCTTCAACTTGGTCGAGGGTTAAGAGACACCACGTCTGGTTTGCTGTCTGCCCTTGGGTAGAAGCTAGAAGATGCATGCCCTGAATGATCTTCTGCTGCTTGATGGATGTTCTGGAGCTATTAAGTCTGTGTGGCTCTTTGCTGTTGACTGGAGGATTAGGAGAAAGGATCTGAGTCACATTCTGCTACTGTATGAAGAGCTATAAGACACTGATCCTTCTGGTGCTAGCAGTGTGAAGGAGTCTGATGCTGCCAGCAGGCATTTTTCACTATGGCCACTGCTATAAGCAAATAAGACAATTGTTACAGTGCATGTGAAGCACGAAGTGGGTTTGCCTGCCTGGTATCTGCTGTAGCCTCTGCTGTAGGCAGCTCAGGTCTGCTGTTGAAGCTAGATGTGGGTTTGGTCCCTAAACCTTTGCTTCTGCCACTGCTGCAGGCAGATGAGGCCCACTGCAGCCACTGGGCATCGGTCTTCCCACTAAGTTTCTCCTGGGCTTCCTTTATTCCAATCCTCTGGACAGATAGAGTGAACTTTTCTTGTTTTCATTTTTTTTTCTCTTTGTCTATGCATGTTGGTGCTTCTAATTTCAGATCTCTATAGTACCCAGTCCAGGTTATATGATAAATAAAAGAGAAAGTCCTAGGGACTCCCCATGGCATCGTTCTTGAATATTACCAAGTAGGTTCTCTGACCATAATGAAGTCAAACTAGAGGTAAATAACAGAACAACAACAGGAAAACCTTTAAGAACATATAAATTAAACCACATAATTTCAAAACAATGTAAGAGTAACAGTGTAATCGCAAATAAAGTTTTTTTAAATGCACATATTACTGAATGAAATAAAATATATCATATAAAAATATGTGGGATACAGCTAACACAGTGCTAAGAGGAAATTTTCTAACACTGAATGCTTACACTAGAAAAGAGTAAAAGTATCAAATCAATGGGTTTATTTTCTACCGAATGAACTAGAAGAAAGAAAGCAAAACAAACCTGAAGCAAAGTAAATGAAATGAACAATGTAGACAGAATAAATTAATAAAATTACAAACAGAAAAATAGTATAGAAAGTCATGATACAAATAAGAAAAAGAAAAGCAAAAAAAGAAAAATTAAAATGGCGAATTTAAGCCTGATACGGTTTGACTGTGTCTCCACCCAAATCTCAGCTTGAATTGTATCCTCCAGAATTCCTACATGATGTGGGAGGGACACATGGGGAGGTAATTGAATCATGTGGCCAGTCTTTCCCATGCTAGTCTCATGATAGTAAGTCTCACAAGATCTAATGGGTTTACCAGGGGTTTCTGCTTTTGCTTCTTCATCATTTTTCCCTCACCATGGCCATGTAAGAAGTGCCTTTTGCCTCCTGCCATGATTCTGAGACTTCCCTAGCCATGTGGAACTGTAAGTCCAATTAAACCTCTTTTTCTTACCAGTCTCAGGTGTGTCTTTATCAGCAGTGTGAAAATGGACTAATACAAAGCTATTTTATTTATATATATATAAATAAATATGTTTATATCTCCTGAGACAGGAGAGAGTGGGGCCGGTTTCTCTACAGGACTGGAGTGCACCTGCTCTGCAAACCCTCCTGCCCACCAGCCCCTTCCAGAGCCCATGCTTAGCTGCTCTACAGGAGCAGTTGCACAGCCCGCCTCCACAACCCAGCCTCAGTGTGTTGCTCCACCTGAGTACTTTACTGGTGATACAGGAGCACATCAGATCCCCCAGTACTGCAGGAAAACCAACGTTGAGCTGCTGGAAGTTCCAATGCCTTCAGCCTTAGGGCACACAATTCCAGAGTACAACCAACATCTATAGCAGGCACTCAAGCATGGGAGGAGCCCCCATCCTCAGAGCACTGAAAGGGGTGAGATGTGCAGGTTCCTGGGCTGAAGCAAGAGCATGGAATGCCTCTCTCCTCAGAGCCAGTCAAGAAAGGTTGTGGCATATCTCACTGCTACAGCCTCTGCTCCAGGAAGTCCCACCACACAGAACACCTAACAAAGGAAACACTGGTACAATGCCAGCAATCAGCAGAGGCTCCCCCAAGGTCCAAAATCAACCTGGTGATAGGATCATCTCTCTCCATCCCCTACAGCAGACCATGCCTGTGAATTTGAGGAAGTACAAAAGAGCCCTCTAGCTGGGTATTAGGCTAGCTACAGGCCATCAATCTTAAGTATCATCTGCTGGATCACAGCCCATGAAACCAAAAATTATTTTGATAATATGTACACCTGTGAAAGCATTATAATTCACTCACATGTAAATGTCTTAGACAGAGCATCTGAAAGCACCCAGAAACGAAGCCAACTGACTATATTCACCTTACACAACAGTAAATGGAACATCAACCCTCCCAGATAAGAATCAATGCAAGAACTCTGGTAATTCAAAAAGCCAGAGTGTTCTTGGATTTTTTTACTGTATTCCTGGATTCCTTGGGTTGAGTTTCAACAAAGAGTGACAACCTGAATTAAAAAAACAAAAAACAAAAAAAGACAAGACCCAACCATCTGTTGTCCTCAGCACACCCAGCTCACTTATAACAACACCCACAGGCTCAAAGTAAAGGGTTAAAGAAGGATCTACCAAACAAATGGAAAGAAAAAAAAAAAAGTAAGAGTTGCTATTCTCATATTACATAAAACAGATTTTAAACTAATAAAAATAAAGAAGGACAATGAAGGACATTGTATATTGTTAAAGCATACAATCCAAGAAGAAGACTTTAGTATCCTAAGTATATATGCATGCACCATTGGAGCAATCAGCTTCATAAAACAAGTTATTGGTCTATGAAGAGACTTAGACAAGCACACAGTAATAGTGAGAGAGTTCAACACCCCACTGACAGCATCAGATCTTCAAGACAGAAAACTAACAAAGACTCTCCTGACCTAAACTGTTCTCTTAATAAACTGTGCCTCATAGACACCTATAAAACACTACAAGCAACAACCCACAGAATATGCCATCTTCTAATCTGCACATGGAACACATCCTAAGACTGACCACATGCTCCATCATAAAGCAAGTTTCAATAATTTTTTAAAATAAAATAATTCTAAGTGCACTCTTGCACCACAGTATAATATGAGTAGAAATAAAAATCAAGAAGATGTCTCAAAACTAAACAAATACATGGAAATTAAGCAACTTGCTCCTGAAGAACTCCTGGGTGAACATTAAAATTAAGGCAGAAATTTTTTAAAAAAATTTGAAGCTAATAAAAATAGAACAAAATTTACCAAAATATCTGGGATACAGCTAAAGAATGTTAAAAAGAAAGTTTATAGCCCTAAATGTCTTCATCAAAAAATTTAGAAACATCTCTAATTCTTAACAATCTAATGTTGCAACTAAAGAAACTAGAAAAAAAAAAACCTATCAAGAAGCTAATAGAATAAAAGAAATACTCATAATTAGATAACTTGATGAAATTGGAATGCCAAAATCTATATGAAGTATCAATGAAAAAAAGAATTGGTTTTTCAAAACAAAAACAAAACAAAAACTAAAACAAGATTGATAGACTGCTAGCTAGATTAACAAAGAAAAAATGAGAAGATACAAATAAATATGTCAGAAATCACCAAGACAGCATAACAACTAATACCACAGAAATACAAAAGCTTCTCAGAGAATACTATAAGTAACTCTATGCACACAAATTAGAAATTCTGAAAAAAAAAAGAATTACTAGAAATACGCAATCTTCTACAACTGAATCATGAAGAGATAGAAACCTTGAATAGACCAATATGGGACTCTGAAATTGAATCAGTAAGAATAAATGATAATAATAATTAATAATTAATAATAATAATAAAATCCTACCAACCAAAAAAGCCTGGGCTAGAGGGACTCATAGATAAATCCAATCAGACATAGAAAGAACTGGTACAAATCCTACTGAAACTATTCCCAAAATTCAAAGAGGTGGTGCTCCTACCTAACTCATTTCATGAAGCCAGCACTACCATAATAAAGAATCTAGCAGAGACATGACAAAGAAAGAAATCTTCAAGACAATATCCCTGATAAACACAGACACACAAATCCTCAACAAAATTCTAGCAAGCCAAAGCAGCAGCACATCAGAAAGTTAATTCCCAAATAGGCTTTATTCCTGGTTTGCAAGGTTGGTTTAATATATGCAAATCAATAAATGTGATTTACTGAACAGAATTAAAAACAAAAACCATATGATGATCTCAGCAGATGCAGAAAAAGCTTTTGATAAAATCTAACATATTTTTATGATAAAAACTATCAAGAAGTAGGCACTGAACAAACATACCTTAAAATAATAAGCGCTATCTATAACAAACCCACAGTCAATATCATATTGAATGGGCAAAAACTGGAACCATTTTTTTTGAGAACTGGAACAAGACAAGGCTGCCTACTCTCACTGTTCCTGTTCAACATAGTACTGGTTCTAACCAGAGCAATCAGACAAGAGAAAGAATCAAATGCATCCTAATAAGAAAATAACTCAAACTGTCTCTCTTCACTGGTGATATAATTATATAACTAGAAAACTCTAAAGAATCCAACAAAAGGCCCTCAGAACTGGTAAACAACTTCATGGATGTTTAAGGATACAAAATCAATGTACAGAAATTACTAACATTTCTATATAACAATAATGTCCAGTGTGAGAGTCAAATCAAGAACACCATCATATTTACAATCGCCAAAAACAAGAATAAGTACCTAGGAATACAGCTAACTAAGGAGGTAAAATATCTCTACAAGGAGAACTAAAAACACTGCTGAAGAAAATGAGACATGACACAAAGAAATGAAAAAATATATATCTCATGCTCATGGATTGTAAGAATCAATATTGTGAAAAGGCCATACTGGCCAAAGCAATGTATAGATTCAACATTCAACACTAGCCCTATCAAACTTCCAATGACATTCTTCACAGAGTTAAGAAAAACTATTCTAAAATTCACATGGAATCAAAAAGAGCCTGAATAGCCAAAACAATCCTAAGCAAAAAGAACAAAGCCAGAGGCATCACACTACCCAACTTGAAACTGTGTTGTATGACTATGGAAACCAAACATCATGCCTCTGGTACAAAAACAGATGCACAGGCCAAGGCAACAGCATATAAAACTTGGAAATAAAGCCACACACCAACAACCATCTGGTCTTTGATCTTTGACAATGCTGACAAAAAACAATAAATGGGGAAAGGATTCCCTATTCAATAAATGGTGCTGGGATAACTGGCTAGCCATATGCAGGATATTGAAACTGGACTCTTTCTTTACACCACATGCAAAAATTAACTTAAGATGGATTAATATTTAAACATAATATCTCAAACTATGAAACAATCCTAGAAGAAAACCTAGGAAATACCCATCTCAACATTGGCCTCAATAAAGAACTTTTGACTACGTCACCAAAAACAATTGCAAAAAACCCAAAAATTGACAAGTGAAAACTAATTCAACTTAATAGCTTCTGCACAGCAAAAGAAGCTATCAACAGAGTAAACAGACAATCTACAGAATGGGAGAAAATATTCACACACTATGCATCCAGCGAAGTTCTAATATAAAGAATCTGTAAGGAACTTAAATCAATTAGCAAAAAACAAATACCCCTGTTAAAAATAAGCAAGTGACATGAACAGGCACTTCTCAAAGGAAGACATACAAGCAGTCAACAAATACATTTGTTTGTTTTCATCATTACTTATCATCAGAGAAATGCAAATCAAAACTACAATGAGACACCACGTCATATTAGCTAGAATGGCTATCATTTAAAGTCAAAAAGATAAGTGATGCTCACAAGGTGGTAGAGAAAAAAAGAAGGCTTATACACTGTCGGTGGGAGAGGAAAAAAGGAAGGTTTATGCATTGTTGGTGGCATGTAAATTTGTTCACTCACTATGCGAAGCAGTTTGGAGATTTCTCAAAGAACTTAAAACAGAATTACAATTTGACACACCAATGCCATTATGGGGCGCATATCAAAAGGAAAATAGATTATACCAAAAGGCTATATGCCCTCGAATGTTCATCACTGTGCTATTCACAATAGCAAAGATGTGGAATCAACTTTGTTGTCCATCAGTGGTCGGCTGCGTAAAGAAAATGTGGTAAATATACATCATGGGATACTATGCAGCCATGAAAAAAGAATGAAATCATGTCCTTTGCTGCAACACGGATTGTTAGTTATTTTGGATTTTAGATTGCAGTATGAAGGCCATAATTCTAAGTGAATTAATGCAGGTACAGAAAACCAAATACCATGTGTTCTGTCTTATAAGTGGGAGCTAAATATGGAACACAGATAGATATGTGGGAACAACAGACACTGCAGGCTACTAAAGGAAGAAGAAACCAAGAGAGCCATGGTTTGAAAACCTACTTGATGGGTTTCATTATTTGATTTTCAAATGCTGAAGCAACTTTACTACCTGGAAAAATCTTGCTTGGTCAATAAATTACTGAATCAATTTGTCAATATTTTGTTGAGAGGTCTCACATATATTCTCACTACTTGGATGCAATATACCCATGTAACAAACCTGCACACATACCTCTTGTATCTAAACTAAAAGTTAAAATTACAAAAAAAGACAAATTGCTAATATCAAGTATAAACAAAAATATTGTTATATATACTTTATTCATTTAAAGAATAAGAATACTGTAAATTACTTTATGCTCATCCGTTCAAAAACTTAGAAAATATGGAACTTTTTTTTCAAAAAAACACAAACTAACCAAATCTAATTGAGATAGACAATTTGAATAGTTCTATAACCATAGAAATAATTAAATTCATAATTTAGTTCCTGGTCATGCCTAAGCTGCTGTACTGGAGAATTTCATCAAACATTTAAGGAAGAATTAATACCAATATTATAGAATCTCTGACAGAAAATAGAAGAGGAAGGCATATCCCCCAACTTATTTTAAGGGACTCATATTATTCCTATGCCAAAAATAGACAAACAAAACACATACAAAAAATAAAATACAGGCCTGTATTTCTCATAATTATACATGTGAGCCTTATCAACAAAATATTGACAAATTGATTCAGTAATTTATTGACCAAGCAAGATTTTTCCCGGCAGTAGGGTTGGTTCAGCATTTGAAAATCAAATAATGTAATCTACCATGTCAATAGACCAAAAGAGAAAAATCACATAATTATATCAATTAGCAAAGCACATATAAAATTATGAGTATCAGAAATACACAAAGAAACTGAAAAGTAGACAGCAAAAAAGAAACACTCCAACTATGAAATGGGCAAAAGACATGAACAGACATTTCACAAATGAGAATATAAAGATGGCAAAGCAGCACATATAAATATATCTTTATCCATTAGGTAACTGAAAATTAAAACTACAATGAAATATCACAATACATGTATCACAATGGCTAATATAAAAGCACCACCAAATGCTTATAAGAATTTGTGCCAATGGGATCAGTTGTATATCGTTAATGGGTGTATAAAATGGTACTGCATTCTGTAAAGCAATTTGATAATTTCTTAATAATTAAAAAAAATCATGCAACTAATAAGGCCTAGTAGATGCATTCGTGTACACTTGTCCCAGAACAACTGAAAATTATGTTTATGATAAAATCTATGTGTGCATAAATATTTGTAACAACTTTGTCACAATAGGTCCAAACTGGAAACAACACAAATATTATTCTTGGATAACATTTGGATATATACATGGTTATATGGGTATATGGTTAAACAAACTGTATTATACCCATATCCTAGAATACTGCTCAGCAATAAAACAGAATAAACTACTGACACGTGCTACAATTTGGATGAACCTTCAGAGAATTATGCAGAGTGTAAACAAGCCAGTCCTCAAAAGTTATATACTGTATTGTTTCCTTAATGTAATATTCTCAACATGACCAAATTATAGAAAGGGAGAACAGATTCATTGTCTGTGGTGTAATTGGTTGTGGTTATGAAAGAGCTGTGAAAGGGATCCTTGTAGCAATGAAACTGTTGTGTACTTTGACCCCTGTAATTTATATGAGCCTATCCATGTGATAAATCATATATAACTAAAATCACACAGACACACATGAATAAACACAGGTACCATCAAACAAATCTGAGTAATATTGGTGCATTGCATCAATGGAATATATTGGTCATGATATTGTGTACTATAGTTTTACAAGATATCATTTGGGAAATTGATGAACTTAGAATCTCCTTGTGTTTTTTATTCTGTATATGTATATATAATTATTTCAAAATTAAAAAATCTATTTTAAAAAATCTGTGCCAGTATTTAGGGAAATACTTTACATGAACTGTGTGTACAATGCCTAAATAATTAAGAATGAGGGTTGCAGATTATACTAACATGGTAGATTTTGTCTGTTGAGTTAAGAACTGTGAAGGTCTGAGCCTTTGCTGTAATTGCAGACATAGGGCTAGAAACACAGACACTTTATTACTTATGGCAGAAGTGGCAGTCGGAATATAATCAGTTCTAGATCTCCAATCCATGATCCTCTTGCAATGTCATAAAAAGTGTTAAATGTTACCTATACATGCAGTGGTATGTATTATAGAAGAGGACATCTGAAATCAGGATCTGACTCTGATGTCATGTAAGGGCTTCTGGTATCTGGTCCATTCTTCCTTCTAGGGGGAAAAATGAGAATTTATCTTTAGTCTTCAATCCTCTTTGAGGAGAGGAGGGTAATTTTATTATTCTGAAACGACTTTGGAGAGGGGAAAATACTTTCATTATGATACTGTTCAGAAAATAAGCCTACCCACAAACTAGAAGGGAGACACTATTTCTTGCATCCAAGAATGTTTATTACGCTAATTTCCTTTAAAAAATGGTCAGTGCCCTTCGCTCAGGAATTCCATACAGCAATATGACATGCTCATGGAGATTTGTTCCCCAGCATGAGACAGATTGTTAGAAAGCATAAGAAGAGTTTACTTTTCATCCTATTATCCATCCTTTCGACTCATATTTGTCCCATGATAGCATTATTTATTGAGTACTTACCTTTCAGATATTTTTGTCATTTTGGGATAAAGTAAAAATGTTCAAGGCTTTATAGAACCAAGATCATATTTGGTGATAAAGACACATAACAACAAGTGTAGCATATAAATAAGGGCTAATATAGACATAAATATATAGAGAATTTTCATAGTAACTCTAAGGATATTTAATTTTTCAGAAGAGAGAAGTGAGAAGAAAGAGACTGAAGGCAAGAATATCAGTTATGCAAGATGGCAACAATAGACCCAGGGACTAATGAAGAGAAGAGGGAGAGAGGAGGGCAAGGGTTAAAAAACTTACCGTTGATTGCTATGCTCACTATCTGCATGATGAGATCATTTGTATCCCAAACCTGAGCATCATGCTATATACTCATGTAACAATCCTGCACATGTACCCCTTGAATGTGAAAGAAAAGTAGATTTTAACAAAATTAATTAGACCACAGTAACAACAATCTAGTTCTGGGCTAAAAAGTGCCTTAAAAATAATGGTCTTGGAGAAAAGTGGAGATATTCAAGAAGGTGTTTTGTTGTTGTTGTTGTTGTTTTAAGATTATTTGAAAAGCTTCTTTTCAAGCTCCACTGATTGACAGCTGTGGTTGCCTAGAGACCTAAGAACACTTAATGAGTTTCCATTGTTCGGTAATCAAGGTGTCCACAATTCCTACTTCCCCCTTAAAGCCTGGGAAAAAAGTCTCTTCCCCCTTAAGGCTTGAGAAAGAATTGGAAACATATTAATGTGACGGGTGATGAGAAAATTTAACCACGCAATAGCATAGTAGTACCCTCCTTATTTGGGGAACATACCATCCAAGACCCTCAGTAGATGCTTGAAAATGAAGATGGTACCAAATCCTATATATGCTGGGTTTTTACCTATCTTAAATATCTATAATAAATGTTAATTTATTATTTATTTAATTTATAATAGTTATGTGAGCATGGTCTCTCTCAAAATATCTTATTGTACTGTATTCACCATTCTTGTGATGATATGAATTGGTAAAATGTCAACAAGATGAGATGAGGTGGGGTGAATGACGTAGGCATTGTGACAAACTACAGAAAATACATAAGAAAGAGGAACCATCTGCTTTGGATAATCCTGGAACAGCAAGCCATAATGTTGATGGTTGGATTCCAGGAGCAGATGATGTCAATGACAAATAGAGTATATAGTCTGGATACCCTGGACAAAGGGATGAGCTATGTCCTATGCAGGACAGATAAGGATGGGTGCGCAGTTTCATTGTGCTACTCAGAACAGTGTGCAATTTAAAACCTATGAATTATTTATTTCTGGGAATTTCCACTTAATATTTTCAGACTCTGGTTGATTGAGGATAACTGAAACTGTGGAACTAAAAATACTTATAAAGGGAGATTACCGTATTAGCTTTACTACTCTTATCAAAATTAGTTTTGATAAATTACTATATCAGAAAAAGATAATTTAGAGAAGCTTAGAGTGTGCGTATGTTTTTCCAGGTGAACATATAACAGAACAAAAATGAAAATAAACTATTAGTACAAGTTATTTGCAGGTTATCTGCAAGAATAATAGATAAAAACATGAAGAACTTGTTGTTTATGTAGGCTGTATATATTTTAGTGTTTACTTACACCAAGAAATGATAAGTACTTGAGATGATGGTATCGTAAGTATCATGATTTGATCATGACACATTGTATGCTTGTGCCAAAATATCACATGTGCCTCATAGATATATGCTATTATGTATTAATAAAAATAATGTGTAAAAGAGTGCTTAATTGTCTAACAAAATAAACATTGTGACAAGCACTTTATGTTTGATAGTAAACTATATGATTGCTTCCAGCCAAATCCAAAATTTTCATCAAAATACAGCTTTCAATCCACACTAACGATTTAATTAAAACATAATAGAAAACCCAGACATCTGTGCTATGAGTTATGGAAAAGTCTGTCCTAGAAATAGGGTCACAAGCAGTCCATTCTGTAGACTGTCTTTGATAAACTAGTAAGTTACTTCTGGTCAGGTGTCATCCTGTGCATGATTGATAGGCTTAGGTATAATTTAATATGAGTTTTTCTATTGCCATAAACTTTATATTAGCATAGAATTAACTGCTCTGTAAAAGTAATTTGGAGTATTCTGAAGATTTTCTGAATTGTCAGATATCGAAGCTATTTCCAAATTTTTATCTTATAAATAAATGATGAAATGAGTATCTTGGTGCTTAAATACGTTGGATATTAGGGCTTATTTCACAAAGAGTGAACTATGATATATAAAATTATGTGCAAATGTTGTGAGGTGATGTTTTGAAAATTATTAGTATTTTTTTCCTGCTTTATTCACTGCAATTCAGACTATTTCTTGTTTTATGAAAATATTTAGCTACTGTGAAAACACATTAAAAGGGAAGATAAAGGAAATATGCAGTGACGCAGCTTATGACATCACCTCTAGCTTATAGAAACACTAAATGCCACAAGTACATGGATTGTTGGCCTATGGCAGGGGTTGGCAAACTCTTTCAATAAAGGGCCATATTGTAAAAGTTTTAGGCGGTACAGAACATACAATCTCCATTGCAACTACTACTCTGCTCTTGTAGTACGTGTTTGGGTGAAGGAGAAAGGACAAGATGGAGGAAGGTGAACAAGAAGGCATAATCCATGTTGCTTCCGGGTTCTTCCTCACGAACATTCCCGTGCGTGGGAAAATGCAGCCTGCCCCGGGAAGATGCAGATCAACCAAGCATGCACCAGATGACGTCAATCCGAAGAGATCGAAACTTACACGGCCACGCCTATGGAGACGCCCCTATCATGCCCTTATCCTGCCCACTGCCCTCCCCCTTTCAGTACCAATGCATAAAAGTCTGCCACTGGCAGGAGCGAACGTCACTTCTTCGGCCCCCGCATTTGTGGACCGGAGAACATCACCCAAGAGCGCTGGCGCGACTTCCCTGGCCCCCCACACCTGAGGACCAGAGAACCTCGTCCGAGAGTGTGCGCATATTTGCAATAAAAGACTGCCACTTTCTTACGTACTTTGGCCTCATGTTTAATTACTTAGCTCTCCTAAATTAAGTCACATTAAATTAAATTAAAACAGTATGAAGTCAATCACAGACTATAACAAAGGAATTACCTACTGTGTTCAAATTATACATTTTTATGCATTTGTTAAAACAGTGAGGTTTAAGAATTTGGATTTTTGATAATCAATCTATACTTTTTTGTTAATTTATTTGGTAATTTCAAATTTTTATTTTTATTCTTTGCTTTTTTACCATATTGGCAATTTTGATAATCATTCTATACTTTTTGTTAATTTATTCAGTAATTTCACATTTTTATTTTTATTCTTTGCTTTTTTACCATATTGGCAATTTAATTATTTGATTGGTCAACTATATTATAAAAATGAAATATTGTCTAGTTTAGAAAAAACTGTGATTTAAGTTATTTTCTTAATTTCATGATTCATATACTGTCACATCACAGAGAACAGGCAGTGACTGGAGTTGGTATGGGTTGCAAGGAAAGTTTGATGATTGCTCTTATTATGCTTGTTTTCTTAGTTTTTGTTTTCTACTTTTATTTTTTATTATATATGCTGCAATATTAATCGATGTTTTTGAGTATCACCCAGAAAGTGTGGAGAACAAATGTTGTAAGAAAGTTGGATGTCAAATGCCTTGCCCACACTGTTCCAGACCTTCACTTAGTGTTTATGAAAAGTTTTCGCAGGCTATGATTTGCTTGCATTTCTCTCTCTCTCTCTAGCCCACGTCCTCTCTAGGTAACATTCTTTTACTATCTCATTGCTATACACACTGAAGAAAATCCAATACCTTGTTATCTGAAGGTGTAATCACTGGTCTTCTTTAAACCAGGTATTTTAGGTACTGGATATGTCAACCTATATTAATTCAGTCTATTGTCCTAAAAATGTAGGACTGAGTTTGTTTTTATTCCCTCTCCAAGTTAATGAGAGAAAAAATATGTCAATAAATTTGGAAAAGTCTTGAGAAGTCTCTGAGACTATTATTTGCAAGGGAGAATTCAAAAGAGCTAAGGGCATGTGGCATGAAGCCCCATCCACTCTTCTTTAATTCAGGAAATTCACTAAGGAGAGAATGTGACTCTGAGCAAAATATGGAAGGTGTGATGTTGGGTGGTGTTCTTCAAGTACTCTTGCTGTAATTGATCATCATGTATCTAATGACATTGCCTTTGTTCATATAGGAGTAGCTGTATGAACTGTAGTATGTAGGTATGGTTGAATTTAAATTTGCATATCTGGATCTAACTCTGGGTGATAAAATTCAGGGGGTTTCTGTTCTTTATGAATAGAACACTTATTCAATAAATATGTATTATTGCCCAGCAATATCCATGAAATTTGATATGTTAGATTGTGCTGTCCAATTCTTTCAATAAAAGTAGCATGATGTTTTGTGTCAGAATGACTGGACTTTAAACCTCACTCTGACCAAGTTGACCTGAATGTTCACCTCAGCTTGTCTTAACTTTGGACAGGCTTCTTCCTGACTCCAAGTCCCTGACTTTCCTTTTCTTAGAGCATTTACTTTAGAAAACTTGACATTGTAAATTATTTCTCTGTCCTTTGAGATGTAAATTTTTAAAAAGCCTCTTACCAGTTTTACAATCCAGGACATTCTTTTTCGACGCCCTGGGGGCTCTCTCTTTGAAAGTTAAAGATCAAGGAAGACAGTGCACCCAGCTTCTAGTCTCTGTGGGTGATTAGGGCAATAACCTCAGTGGGATCCTTGCTCCAAGTTGTAAAACCACCTCTGGCCATGAAGATAAGAAGAGAAAGTTTAGCTTTCCTTTGGGTAAGGCCAATTAATAAACTCAGATGAATTAGGAATCACCCACCCCAGCTCTTAAAATTCTTCCCACTCATTGTTCCTTGAAGGTGAGTTTCCAGACTTTGTCTGTGCTCTCTCCCCTGTTGCTGGCATTTCTATCAGAGTAAATTGCCGTTTGCCCATCTTGTCTGGTGTGACTTTTCTATATGCTAGTTCTTTGACACGAGTTGCTAAACCTCTCTGTGTCTTGGTTTCCGCATTTGTAAAATAGACAGGAATCCCTATCTGACAGAATTATTGAGAGCATTCAATGAAAAAAAGCATGTTAGCACATAACATAGACATGCATTACAATGAATAAATTCTGTTTTTTTACACGGATCCTTCATCAAGAGAATACACTTTAAGTGCACACTAACTGACTTTTCTAGCATTGACCTTGGCTTTCGACACACATGTGCATATTAAATGTATGGAGGAACGTGTGTATCCTTTACCTGTATGTTGGTTTCCCTAATCATTAACTTGAAAGTATTTTACAGTTGTCTCTCTCTACGTTTTATGAAAATCACTGTTGAAATCTGGTCCCTAGAGAGTCTACTAAGAGAAAGAACTGCTCAAGTGAGACTCAATCCAAGGCTTCAAAAACTTTACCTATAATGGTGGTTGATGACAACCATGTAAACAAATAAAAATAATGTAATGCAGAATAGAGAGCTATAATAGTAAAAGTACAAGGACAGGATGATACAATGAAAATTGTCCCCTTACTACCTTTGAAATACAAAAACAAACTTTGGCTCTTGGAAAGACTTCTGCTCCATTATTTAAATTAAAAATAATGAGTTTAATCGAAACAATTGTCTGGTTCTGGTGTCTGAGTTTCCCATAGTAGAGAAACTTGTCCTAGCAGCCAGAACAAATGGTTCCTAAATGACCCTCTTCTGTCCTCTAGTGGTAATCTGTAGAATTACTTCATCCTCGGTTCAAGATTGACCCATCCCTTTGTTGAAAATAATTTTCCCAAATCCTGCATTTGAGGAGTAGAAATGTTGAAATATTCTCTAAAGAAACTAAGGCCACAGAAAACAATTTTATATTATCTGAAAACATAATAAAAGTGAATTTCACCACAAATAGGCTCCACATTTATCCTTGGTTCTGTCAGTTTGACCAAAGGTTTAACTAGGAAGAAATAATGATAATTATACTGAAAACGAATAAAAGAAGTAAACTTAATTGAGCATTTACCACATGTTCGGGACTCCATTGAATGCCTCATGTACATTCTTTCATTTGTTTCTCACAAGAAACTGTGAGGTAGATATTACAGACACATTATAGATAGAGACTGAGGTTTAGAGTGGTTAAGTGTCTTTTGCTCAAGATCAGACAGTCATCAAGTAAAATATTTGGTATCAAGTAAAATATTTGGGATCTGGCCCAGTTGTCTGACCCAGATTTAAGCCTTGTACATTCTTCTCTACCTATTAAACTTACTGCAAATAAAATTTCCCAGGTGGCAACAAATTTCAGCCAGAATACACATGTTATCATTCCTTTGTCCCATATTTTCTTCTGTTGTCACATTTCTGTGCTACACATTTCCAAATTTATTTTTAAAATGCCTACAGCAGTTAATGATACTTCTTCCTTCTTCGTTCTTGCCTCAGTCCACCTTGTTCTGGCTTCTGATTTCAAACCATTCTACTGAAAATGCTTTTGTTAAGGTTACCAATGACCTGTATCAGGTACCACGGAACAAGAATAGGGTATGTAGATCTCCAGTGATTTTTACTCAAATGCTCAAAAGACTTGTATATAATAGATCACTCCCTCCTTTAAAGAATGTTATTTTGTCTCTTATTACTTTTTTTTTAAGTCTTTATTTTTTTCTTCCTCCTCTTTCTTCCCCCTTTTCATCTTTCTCTTCATCTCTCTGGATGCTTTTTAGTTTATTTTGTAGACTCACATCCTCTATTTGAACTCAGGATAAAGAACCTTTCAGCCTCAGTTTTTGGCTGTCTGTTTGTTATTCCTGGAGATTAAAAACTAAAAATACCTGTATCCAGTTTACAGTCACGTTTGTATCTCCAGCTAAGAAATTTTCTGAGATCCCTATCTAAGTAATTGACATCTCCTTTTCCAAGTCTCAAATTTATCTGAAACTAAATATATTCTAAATATTTATCTCAGATTTTCTCACCAAGTCACAACATCTTTCTCCATACCTAGTACCTCACATTCTGTCTTATCTGAATAATTGTCATATTTGTCTAACCTACTCTTCAAACTAGAAATATTCAACCCATACTTTATCTCCACTTCCCTTCCCCCTCCTTCCAAACATGTAACGAGTCAGTAATTCTGTCTCCACTCTTTTCTCCAACTCTCCACCCAACAGCATTACCCAGGACAGTGACGTTAGTCTCCACACCTGCTGCAAAAACCCCAGTCCGTTCACTTGTTCCATTCTAGCCTAATGCTGCCAGAGCGCTAAAAAAATAATAATAATAATAATAAATAAAAATAGTAATAAAAATAAAAAAGTAAAAATACTTCTTAATATTCTAATATATTATTTCACTTACCTACTCAAAGTCATTTCAAGGCTTCCTATTTCACTTAGAATAAAATCTAAATCCTACAATTCCCGGCACAATTCAGCCTCCACCCATGTTTTCTTACACTCTTCACCTTGAACAAAACTCCAGCCACTCTCATCTCCTTTCATTTCCTCCCACACCATCTACTTCTGTTTCCAACCCTGAGTCCCTGGATCCTTATATCCTAGTTGTGAGAAACAACAAAAAGCACCATGTGTTGGTTTCTGTTTCACAGCTTTTAACATTCCCTGAATAATTTTCTTCCCCCACAAAGTGTTGCCATGCAGCTACCCATACTCAGCCAATCAACACATTTACTTTTCTTGCTTTGCTATTAACTGCTGTGTAATTTTTCCACGTCACTTACCACTTCCAACATAATATAGAAGTCTCCCGTTAACTATGTTTCATTGTGTACGTAACTTTCTTCAGTGGAATGTAGACTTCATGAGGGCAGGGACCTTTGTCTTGTTCATTTGTATGACCACCCATAATAAGGCACTGCACATAGTAGAAGCGCCATCATTATTTGATCAATGAATGACAAAACGAGTGTATTATTTTCGGAAATCTATATCATGCAAAGAAAACTTGAATGTGAACAGCATGTTTTAGCATACCCATTCAAAAGCCATCTACTTTTACTCAAATTCATTTTTTACCTCTGTTTAAATAAATTGAGATTGTCTGGCATAATAAAAAATATGCTTTATTTTATTTGGCAAAATACCTGTGACAGATATGTTATTGCTCATTTGTTACCATACTTTCCAGACATCTATTGAAAAACAAGATCTTAAAGAAAACTCAGGGCCGGGCGCGGTGGCTCAAGCCTGTAATCCCAGCACTTTGGGAGGCCGAGACGGGCGGATCACGAGGTCAGGAGATCGAGACCATCCTGGCTAACACGGTGAAACCCCGTCTCTACTAAAAAATACAAAAAACTAGCCGGGCGAAGTGGCGGGCGCCTGTGGTCCCAGCTACTCGGGAGGCTGAGGCAGGAGAATGGCGTGAACCCGGGAGGCGGAGCTTGCAGTGAGCAGAGATCCGGCCACGGCACTCCAGCCTGGGCGACAGAGCCAGACTCAGTCTCAAAAAAAAAAACAAAACAAAACAAAACAAAAAAAAAAAAAGAAAACTCAGATATAACTCCAGTTTAAAGAGCTAATCTGAACTGTCAACACATTATTACTTTCACTCTTATTCATGTTATTATATGAACATATTACAAAGGGCATAAGAGAGAAAATGCTCTTATTATAAAATAAGATTTGCTAGAGCACATGTTTTTGTTCACTATTGTAACTAAATCCTCAAATATGCAGGAACTAAATTCGTGCAATTCAACTGTTTCGGACATATTAAAATAGAAAGATTTAACGTTATCAAAGTGTCTTTAAAAAAAAAAAAAAAAAAAAAACCCAGCCAGCTGCCAGTTCCAGTTGCAAGAAGTTCAAGGTTGTTGATGTCTTAGAATCTGTATTTTAGTTGATATTTCAGATACATTTAACTCAATAAAGTTATTTTAGCAACTAGGAAATAAAAAGAGGTCATAGGCAGGCTCTCTATTTAAAGAACACTAAAATGTATATACCATCTTAGAAGATATTTTAAATCTCTTTTTCAAATAATATAATAGCATTGACATGTGAATTACAAAATCAACATAAAATGCACAGTGTTATTCTGTTTTCCTTACTTTCTTATTCTAGATTAGCAGAATAAATGTTCTTAAAGAAGATTTGAAGAATATATTGAAAAATCAAAGTATAACAGATAAGCATTTTTTTTCTGAACTCATTTAAATTCTGATATCGTTAATTCTTGTCTCTTTAAATTTTTTTTTACGATATGTTTATTTCCAAATATATTGCTGGCTCTGTTGTCACTTTATAATATCATGGTCTTGAGATCCCTTGTATAAACTAAATACTCAGAAGAAAATGAATATATAGAATTCATTTTAGATTTATCTTCTCATGCTTCTATTTTAAAAACAACATTTATTTTGTTTTATTTCCTACTGTCTTAAAATAACTATTTATGGGCTAAGGAAATTGATCAATGATGATCTTACATTAATAAAATATTTTGTTATTAATGTTCTATTGTGATATAGTATATATTTATAAAATTCATAAATCATAAGTCTACAGCAAAATTAACTGTTATATAACAAACATACTTATGTCTTAGTAACTTACACAATACAATATTATGTTCCACACAGGGACTCCTCTCTGCTTCCCTGAGCCCCATTGCAGTCACTGCCTGAAGGGCAACTATTTACTTGCATTTCGATCCCATGGATTAGATTTGTCTTTTTAATCACTGTATGTAAATTAATCACTCAGTACAGACTCTTTTTCTCTAGCTTATTTAGTACACTATTATGGTGTACTAAATCAATGTCATAGTGTGTAGCAATAATTTATTTTACTTGTGCTATAATAATTCATTGTAAAACTATATCAAATATTTTTATCATGTTCTCTTAGTTGATATTTAAACTGTTTTTGTGTTCTGAATATTGATAACAGAGCTTCTCTGAACATTACTGTACACATCTTTTGGTGAATTTATAAACATATTTCTGTTGAGTATGTATTTATAAATAGAAATGCTAGGCCATAACAAATGTATGTATACACCAGTAGTAGTAACTATCAAATTTTCCAAAATAGTTTTATCAGATTATGTAGTGTATGTTGCTTTCAATTAATTAACATGCTGGCCTGTAAAAACATCATGTGTATTTAGAGCCATTCAACTTAGTGTGCAGTTTAAATGTGCATCCTTTTGTTAATTAAGTAATTGAGCACCATTTCCATTTGTCCATTTCCATCTTGTTACTTTCTTTGGTGAAGTAACTTTATTGAGAATTATGCTCATTCTTCTACTGGATTATTTGATTTTATTGATTGAATTAGAGCATATTTCTATGCTTTAAACATTATTTGATATTTATGAACATATAAATGTACATGTGTATATATTTGTGTGTATATACCATAAGGTATATACATGAGTGTGTGTGTACAGTTTTTTCCTACTCTATTCCTTGTTTTTGAATAATGAAAAAGGAAACTTTAATTTTAGTAAAAAACAGCTTGATGTTAATCTCCAAAAATCTACAGTTAGTTTTAAGAACCATAGTTGTCTATGATCCATTTCAAGACACGACATTGCATTTAGTTGTCATGGCTCCTCAGTCTCTGCCAGTCTGTGACACTTTTAGTTTTTCCACATTTTTCTTGTTCTTCATAATTTTATGAATACTGTTCAAATTTGTCGTAGAATGGCCCTGAACTTGGGATTGTCTGGTATTTTTTCACTGAGAGTGTAATAATTTTTTAGAAGAATATCCATGGGTGAGCTGCCCTTCCCATTGCATCATTTTAGAAGATTCACAATTTAAAAATGGCATCACTAGGCCGGGCGCGGTGGCTCACGCCTGTAATCCCAGGACTTTGGAAGGCTGAGGAGGGCGGATCATGATATCAGGAGATCAAAACCATAGTGGCTAACATGGTGAAACCCCGTCTCTACCAAAAATACAAAAAAAAAAAAAAAACCTAGCTGGGCGTGGTGGCGGGTGCCTGTAGTCCCAGCCACTCTGGAGGTTGAGGCAGGAGAATGGCATGAACCTGGGAGGCAGAGGTTGCAGTGAGCCGAGATCCTGCCACTGCACTCCAGCCTGGGCGACAGAGCAAGACTCCATCTCAAAAAATAAAAAATAAAAATAAAATAAAATAAAATAAAAAAGGCATCGCTAAGAATTTTAACCTTGATCACTGGTTTAGGTGGTGTTTCCTAGGTTATTTCATTGTGGTTAATATTTTTTTTTCCTTTGTACTGCATTTCTTGTAAACAATCATTAAGTCCAGCTCACACTCAAGGAGAAGGAAATTAAGTTATATCTCCTGAAAAATGGAGTATCTGAATGTATATCTATGTAAAAATATGTTATTTGAAATTCTACTATAATTTTTAAAATTTTCCCTAATGTATTTATTTATTCAATCATTTATTTATATTACTATATACTCATCAATATCTATTTTATTTTCTTGGTTATCACTTGCTATCATTATTAATTTTATGTCAAGTTTTTCCAGTTTTGAAGCTTTTTCAGTTTGTCTCCTCTGTCCTTTTGATGTGCCTACGTTATTAATATATTTTTACATGCCTTAATTAATTTATTTTTCTTTCTACCATTAATTTTGTGCTTTATTTGGTTCAGTTTTTTCTATGTCTTCCCCTTTTTCTTTCCTTTTTAAAAAAATTATGTACTCGTCGGGTAGATGTGCATGTTTGTTACATGGGTGTACTGCATAGTGCTGGAATGAGGCTTCTCATGTTACTGTCACCCAAATATTGAACACTGTATCCAATAGGCAATCCTTCAACCCTCACCCCCATCTCTTTCTTCCCCTTTTTGGAGTTCTGAGTGTCTTTTATTTCCATCTTTATGTCCACGTGTACCCACTGGTTAACTTATAACTTCCATTTTTAAGTGAGAATATGTGATATTTAGTATGCCTTTTCTTTTTGCCATTACAAAATGCTCTAGTTTCATATTTTATTTTCCCTGCTTTAGACCTAAAATAAGCTTTTTTTCCAAGGATCCCTGTATTATTTTCCTATAAGGATGGAGTTTAGGAACAAATATCCGGGTTGTGCTAATAGCTATTGCCATGTCACTGCTGACAGGTATCCTCAGTAGAAAGAGCAAGGAAATATATGTACATATACCAACTCATGTATATTTACTTATAGTCATATAAAGAATAATATACCTATATAGCCAAAGAAATAAGATATAAAATGATTGTATAATCATATATAATATCTATGACTATCAATATTTATCAATCTCAGTATGTATATAGTAAAGTAAATAAGAGTTTATGCTGATATTTGTGACTCTAACACCACAGGGTTCATTCCGGCTTTTTCTTTTGCTTGCTTCTTACTCTGCGAGAAACTTCACTCATTATCTACCATTAATTTACCTATTTGTTCAATCCTCCCATACAAACAAATCTAGTATATCAAGTAGTTTCAGAATTTCTTTTTTTTCTTTTCTTTCTTTTTTTTTTTTTTTTTTTTGAGATGGAGTCTCACTCTGTCGCCCAGGCTGGAGTGCAGTGGCCAGATCTCAGCTCACTGCAAGCTCAACCTCCCAGGTTTATGCCATTCTCCTGCCTCAGCCTCCTGAGTAGCTGGGACTACAGGAGCCCGCCACCACGCCCGGCTAGTTTTTTGTATTTTTTTAGTAGAAACGGGGTTTCACCGGGTTAGCCAGATGGTCTCGATCTCCTGACCTCGTGATCCGCCCGTCTTGGCCTCCCAAAGTGCTGGGATTACAGGCTTGAGCCACCCCGCCTGGCTAGTTTCAGAATTTCTAAACCAATATCTTCCTGGAGTTTATTTCAGCAACTTTTCTTGGTGTCTCTGTTCTCTGATGTGTTATAGCTTTGTTGACTATCTGGCCTCTTTTGGATTTTAGAGTGAGAGTATGATGAAGATCTCTTTCAATAGTTTACACTAAACTGGAAATTTCTATTTTTTATTTTTATATGAATAATTAAACCATAATTTTCAGCCATTTTTCTTTTGTCATATATATTTAAGGCTACTCTCTTAAGTACCACTGTCTCTATCCTAGTTTCAGTAAGCAAATGTTTCTTTTTTTTTTTTTTTTCAGTTTTAGAATTCCACAGTTTCTTTCGTTCTTTCTTTTAATAATTTAAGTTCTGGGACACACATGCAGAACGTGCTGTTGTATTACATAGGTATACATGTGCCATGGTGGTTTGCTGCACCCATCAACCTATCATCTACATTACATATTTCTACTAATGCTAACCCTACCCTAGTCTCCCACCCCCTGACAGGCCCCGGTGTGTGATGCTCCCCTCCCTGTGTCCTTGTGTTCTCATTGTTCAACTCCCATTTATGAGTGAGAACATGCGGTGTTTGGTTTTCTATTCCTGTGTTAATTTGCTGAGAATGATGCTTTCCAGCTTCATTCATGTCCCTGCGAAGGACATGAATTCATCCTTTTTTATGGCTGCATAGTATTTCATGGTGTATATGTGCCACAATTTTTTAGCAATCGTTTCTAATTATTAAAATAAAATTATACTTTTATTGATATGCTGACTTATTATGCCTTAGGCTATGCATAAACCTACATATTAAAATTCAATCTTATGTACATTTCTAGTTATCTTTGTGTTACAGTCAGTATAAGTTCAGGAGGTAGGTAGTGCAAATGAGTATAAGAACATTTCCATACATTGATAATCATGATTGTCAAAAGACAAAAACAAAAACTATTATTTGCAGTGTCATATTGTGGTTAGGAATTAATTTCAGAGACAGATCATTTGAGTTTAAATCTAAGTTTAATTTTATTGTCCCACCTACTAGCTATGAGATATTGGGCAATTACTTAATTTCTCTGATCCCCAAATTTCTGATCTCCAAAATTTAGGTAGGAGAGACACTTAACTCATTGGACTGTGTGAAGTAAATGGGTTATTATTTTAAAAACATCTTAAAATCATTCACTGAAGATACCAAGTGTTATATAAATGTGTCTTAAATTAATTTTAAGTTCTAAGAAAAAATAATATGTAAGTATTATATAAGAATACATTTGCTTGGGTAGCTTGAAAAATTTTTGAAGTTGACTCCTCTATATTTTGGACATTTTACAAGATTCATACTTTGTTTTATTATAATAATAAAGGAAATACTAGAATTTGCCAGCTGCCTGTGATCAAAGAATATATTTTGGTTGATTCCAATCTTTTGATTTCTATCTCTATATTTTGATATAGTTTACACTGAGTTTTGTGTTTTATGTGCTTGAAAAATGTTTATTGCATATTCATGGTAAAAGCTCTGTGTACATTAAAAGGTAAATTGTATTAGTAACGTTGCAAGCTCATTTATATTTTTACTGACATTTCTTCTGCAAATTCTGTGGACCTCTAATAAGAGTGTTTAAATCACCTTATATAGTAATTTTCTTTCTTTTCTTCTTTTTAATTAACTTTTGTTGTGTTGTTGTTTTTTGCTTTACATACTTGGAAACATGCTGTTAAATGCAGAAATTTTAGAATGGATGGAATAAATCTTTCAACAACATAAATAATCTTCTTAATCTCTAGTGATTAAATTTCCTTGATATCTCATATATGTTATCATAATATAGATACATTAACCTTCTTTTGGAAAATTAATTTCAATTTTTTACCTTAATGTTTTTGCATGCCACATCTTTTGTATTGATTATGCACAGTCTACACTTGGGTATTATTTATTTAGCAACTTGGTTATAATTAGAGTATTTCATGCATGTATATTTGCTCTAATCTGTAACTTATTAAGTGCTTTAAATTTGTGCCACCTGATTTGTATACACACTTTCTCATTTCTTGAATGTTTTGATTAACTATTTCAAAATTTCCTGTTTTTCTTATGTTTAGTAATTTTCTAGAAATTAAAAATTTTACCCTTGTTTTATCAAATACAAATATTAACTGGCAATTTTACACTTGTCAACAGAAAATATCAGAAACCTAGGATATTTTAACTCTCTAATCTGATTCTGTTCCTTCCAATGCCCCACACTCTGCTTTCTTTTTTTCTTTCTTTCTTTCTTTTTTTTTTTTTTTTTTTTGAGGCAGAGTCTCACTCTGTTGTTTAGGAGGCTGGAGTGCAGTGGTGTCATCTCAGTTCACTGCAACCTCCACCTCCTGGGTTCAAGCAATTCTCATACCTCAGCCTCACTAGTAGCTGGGACTAGAGGCACAAGCCACCATTCCCGGCCAATTTTTGTATTTTTAGTACACACAGGGTTTCACCATGTTGACCAGGCTAGTCTCGAACTCCTGACCTCAAATGATCTGCATGTGTTGGCCTCCCAAAGTGGTGGGATTACAGGCGTGAGGCACCACGCCAGGCATTCTGCACTCTTCTGCCAACTCCCTTTGATTCATTGAGGATGGTACAATCCTCAAGGTGAGTGTTACTATGTTGACTACATAAACATACATGTACAAACTGCTTCAAGCTCATTAATATATTGCTACTTCTAACAACATAATACTTTAAAAGATATAGTTTATTTTTAACCAAAGTAGCAAAACAAAACAAAAACATAAATCCTTCATGTGTGAACTCAATTTTTAGTATTACATGCTGTATATTAAAATATTGAATTATATATTATATAAATATATAATAAAAGAGAGATAATTTTAACACCATATTGTACTATACTTTGATTTTTCCAAGAAACTATTTCTTGTTTTCCAATTTATGTTGTTAGTACTATTCTCTCCATTTCACTCATAATTCACATTTGATGCCTCTAATCCTCAATACCTTGCACCTAAGGAAGTGGTGAAAATCTACTAGATTAACTATTATTTATTTGTCAAAGTTGTTTTCTTCTATTAATTTGTTCCCAGTCTTCCTTTGTTCAAAAGTTGAATTTATTTCTGCGTGATATAGTAAAAAAATCATTGCCTGGAGAATTTGTTAGTTTGTCTTTACAAATGAGTGAATACTTCTTGTCTGTGAGAAAAGAAATTTCCAAAAGAACATTCCACCTTTGTTGTAGTATAAACAGTGGTACTCTGCTGTAGCATAATGAGATGTCATGAAATTGATTTTAGGAAAATTATTGAAAAAGCTGAATTTTTACAAAGGTCAGAAAGATTGTAATGTTACAGTTGTTCTATTTCATTATGACCCCAAGACACAAAGCAAAAATCTTACAAAAATATTCCACAGGTGTACTTTAAAATAAAATACTGGTCTTTTTGTCTGAAATTTAAGTGATTTCAATTGTGTGGTATGTAATATGTTCATAGTAAACAATTCATGCAACACAGGAAAGTATTCATGACAAAAGTGAAATTGTCTGGGTATGCATTTCTGGAGAAAAACACAATCTCTCTCTCTCTCTCTCTCTCTGTGTGTGTCTTTCTCTCTCTCTCTCTCTCTCTCTCTCTCACACACACACACACACACACACAGAGAGAGAGAGAGAGAGAGAGAGAGAGAGAGAGAGAACTATGTGTGGATACAGCTTTGTAATTTTGGGACATATTGCCACAGTATTGAGAGGGTACATTTTGGTGTTTTTTCTGTTTCCTCAGGTAAGGTATTTGGTTCTCCTTCATGAACATAAGCAGAAATATCATTGTTTGGTAACTTGCTTTGCATGCATAGAAGTCTGGAAAAAGGGCAATCATTTTGCTACTATAGATTGCTACTGGAAGTGTGTCATGAGACACCCTGTGTCTGACACACTACTCAGGGTGTCGGAGAGTGGCTACAAATCCTCAATAAGAATGGCTTCCTGAGTTTTTCAGATTTAGTTTTCATCATGGCAGCATCTAAGAACAATGATCTGTAGAGAAGCAACAGGAGACAAAATCAAGAGCCCAGAGAAAGTAATAGCTGAATCGAGCAACATCAATATCGTCTAATCAAGGAGAGAAAGTGGGTCAGACATACATATGGAGATCTATGGACTTGAAAGGAAGATGGAACAATAAATACATGAGAAACCAGAAGAGTAGAACATGTCTTAGAGATTTAGAAATATTAGTAACAGAAAATCAAAATTACTTAAGATAATATGGAACAATTAATTAAAAGTACACTCTGTTATTTCTCTAAATAGGAGGTCATGTTACATGTTCCGCTCCAATATTGGGAATTAAGTTTGTGACCCTAGAATTTCATGGACTATCAGTGAGAATTAGAGGGAAGGGAGAATGGAGGCAAGTGAAGCAAGAAACAGCAAAACATACTGGAAAATATTCCATTTTTGTAAGAAGCCCCCAAAAATCTGATGAAACACTTTACAGTTATATAAAACATCATTCTAAATTGTTTTAATTGATTTTTTTAGCAGAAAATGTCAGGCTGTACTTTTCCTGATGCTGAGTGTGAACTTCACTCAATTATAAGCTCAAGTGTCAGAATGAAATTTATTTAGACATAATACATACAATTTAAACAAGTAGAATAGTCTATCCACTCAACCATTCATTCATTTATTCATTCAAAATTATTTATTGAGAGCCAGATGATGCAGGGTTCTGCAGACCATTTTAAGGGATTCAGCTTTATCATTTGGTGTGAATTTTGCCATGCAAAGGAAGGAATACGGATTTATTTCTGTCCTTGTTAGGAAACCATGGTAACATTTCATTCATTCAGTAATATAGTTTGTCAATATTTAAAATAGCTGTCTTGAGTGCATTTGAAGGCAATAAGAAAAGAGAGAAGGTAGGTAGTGCAAATGAATATAAGAACATTTCCATACACTGACGATCAGGATTGTCAAAACACAAAAACAACTTGCAGTGTGGCATTGTGGCTAGGAATTAATTCCAGAGACAGATCATTTGAGTTTAAATCTTGTTTAATTTTATTTTCCCACCTGTTAGCTATGAGATCTCAGGCAATTATTTAACTTCTCTGATTCTCAAATTTCTGATCTCCAAAATTCAGGTAGGAGAAATACTTAACTCATTGGGTTGTTATTAAGTTTAATGGGTTATTATTTTTAAAATTCTTGAAATCATTAACTGAGGATATTATTATATAAATGTGTCTTAAATTAATTTTAAATTACAAAAAAAACAGAAGTATTATGAAGACTAAATTTGCTTGTGTAACTTGAAAAGTTTTTGAAGATGACTCCTCTGTATTGTGGACATTTTACAAGACTCAAACTTTGTTTTATTAGAATGATGAAGGAAATACTAGAATTCGTCAGCTGCCTGCCTGCCTGTGATATAAATAGCTTTCATAAACATATTAATAAGAATAATCTTCCTTTTATAAATATTTTCCACTGATGTAGCATACTTTTTTATTTAAATGTTTAGATATGAACATATTTAGTATATAGAACAATGCTAACATATATTCAAGTATAAAAAAAGTAAAAAATTATTTTTATTTATGTGTTTAGATGTTAAAATCATTTAAATTTATTCCTGTATGTAAAATATAAAAGCATGAAAATATGTAAAATATAAAATTATTATACAAACAATACATTGACTCAAAAGGCCACTGTGATGGCAAAAATATCTGATTTTTTTTCAAAAATTATATGATTTAGATATGATCAAGTTACTTCTTCTCAGAGAATTAAAACCAAAATCAGGATATTATATTTTTTGCTGCCTTTTAGTAGAAACTATTTCTTTATTAAGCAATTCATAAGTCATTATAATTTTCATATTTTTTCTTTTTTTTGAATTAAAATTTCTATTATCAACTGAAATATCAATTAAAATTTCTCTATCAGTTCTTTCATAGGTTAAATTCTTGATTTATAAAAAATACTAGTTTGGTATTAAAATTGTTGTAATATAATCAGAAGGATATTGTTATTATTTTAAATTTTAGATATAGAAGTACTGTCCTTAAAATAAAGTTGGAGATTAAAATAAAGTTAGTTTCTGGAAATCTGTATCTCCATATACTGAAATTGTTCATAAAGTCATTCTTGTAAATGGATATTATTCTTAACAAAACTTTGCATGCATAGGCAGGCTTTCTCTATTCATATTTATTTTTGTTATATAACCAGGTAGGTAGGTAGCTAGCTAGATAGACAGATATTCCTTATTCTGAATGACATTCACTTACAGCTTTTTACTTATCTGGAAATTTAGCCAAAATGTATCTCAGAGAGTGATGACATTCATAGACTCTTTGGAGTACCTTGAGATAACTCCAGATTATCAACTAATTCTGCTAATGGGGTCCTTGAGATCTAAAATGATATAGGTAATGTGCTCAATAATGAGATTCCTATGAAAATCAGTCATGTTAAGTAGAGAATAACTTGACCTTTCAAGATCACTCTAAGATATCTAGTCCTAGAAATACATTTCATTAGATGAAATATTAACAGTTTCTGAGGTAGTTCCAGTAAACATAGTCCTGCTTCTGTTATGGCTGAATAACTCCTAACAGAGTAGCCCTCTTGCAGGTGATAACTACAAACTCTGGACAAATTATTAAAAAGAGTAATTTGAAGGAATTGTATGATGAACAAAAGAAGAAAAATTTTGGAGGTAGTGTCAATGCTTTGAAAAACAAATATTGGATGATAAGAGAAACATGTTTTATGGTGACTGCTCTGAGAATAGGCCACAGTCTGGTATACGGCAAAACAATGAAAAGCATACTAATTGAAAAAAAAATGTATTAGATGAATTAAATATTAGTGTATATATCACAGGAGAGATGCCTTATCAACTCTAGCATAGTTCTGAAGAAATCAAATTAAACTCATTGAAAAAAGAGGATAAAATACAAATGTAAAAGAAAAAAGAGAATGAAGTTGGATAGAACTTCTACTTCAGGGTAAGCTGCAGAGACGTGGTGCTTCTACTAGTAAAAAGCTATGGGTGAATTAAAACTTGACAGGGAAGAACTTTCCCTTGGTAGATCTCTTACTAGAACCTCCTATCTCTTGGAAGATACCATTAAGACACTTTATGCTACTTTTGGATACAAAATATGAGGAACTCAAGATTAAAAAGAAAAATAAAAGTCTAGTCAAGCAAAAGTAAGAAAATGGAAAAGAAAATGTAAAGACAATGGAGAGCTGTTAGGAGAAAATGTTTCAGGAAATAAAAGGAGAAGAAATTATTTTAAAAGTACATATAACTAAAATGGATATATAACAGTTATAATGAGAAAAATATATACAACATCCTGCATCAACATAGACACAAAAACCCTTTCACGATATTAACAAATTATAAATATATAATTATAAAATATATATGACAATATGTAAAAAGTAGGATACAGTCTCAAACATTTCAATGGCAAGTAAAATACCCTACAATTAACATGACACTTAATAGAAAGAGATCGAATTCTATTTCTCTCAGATCAGAAATGTGACAAGTATGATCACTCTTACCAAATCTACTAAAGCCTTGTACTGGAGAGACCATCCAGTCCAAAAAGTCTAGAAAAACAAATGAAAGTCATAAACATATGTATGAAAGAAACAAAATTATCTCCTTATGTATATTGCTTACGTAGAATAAAATCTGAAAGAAATGTCTAACAGAACTAATAAGTAAATTTAGCCCTGTCCAGAAAAAGTTAATATGTAGAAATCAGTTGTATTTTTATTTTACTAGAAGATGTAAAATTTAAAATATTTATTCAGAATAGCACCTAAAAGACAAAAAAAAGGGCCGGGCGCGGTGGCTCAAGCCTGTAATCCCAGCACTTTGGGAGGCCGAGACGGGCGGATCACAAGGTCAGGAGATCGAGACCATCCTGGCTAACACGGCGAAACCCCGTCTCTACTAAAAACACAAAAAATTAGCCGGGCGAGGTGGCGGCGCCTGTGGTCCCAGCTACTCGGGAGGCTGAGGCAGGAGAATAGCGGGAACCCGGGAGGCGGAGCTTGCAGTGAGCTGAGATCGCGCCACTGCACTCCAGCCTGGGCGACAGAGCGAGACTCCGTCTCAAAAAAAAAAAAAAAAAAAGTATCCCAGAAACACATTTATAAAAGATGTGGAACATATCTACTTGAAGTGAATATCATAAAATATTGTTGATAAAATTTTTAAAAGATCTAAATAAATGAAGAGACACACCGTGATTGGTAGATTTAATATTGCGAAGATAACAATCATTTCCAAACTGAATTGTAGAGTCATAGCAATCAAAATACAAAGTGAAGCTGACTCTTCTCCAAGATCATTTTGTAAGTGTGCAGAGTTTTATTTATATTTATTTATTTATTTATTTGTTTGTTTGTTTGTTTATTGAGACAGAGTCTTTCTCTTGTCACCCAGGCTGGAGTGAAGTGGCCCAATCTTGACTCACTGCAAACTCCACTTCCTGGGTTTAAGCGATTCTCCTGCCTCAGCCTCCTGAGTAGCTGGGACTACAGGTGCACACCACCATACCCGGCTAATGTTTTGTATTTTTAGTAGAGACGAGATTTCACCATGTTGCCCAGGCTGGTCTCAAACTCCTGACCTCAGGCGATCAACCGGCCTCGGCCTCCCAAACTGCTAGCATTACAGGAATGACCCACTGCGCCTGGCCAAGTTTTACTTTTAATTATTATTCAGCTTTTATTTTTAGTAAACTTTAAAATTCTGTCGTGGGTTTAGATGTACAGAAATTTGCAAGAATAGTACAGAAAGTTTGCATATGTTCATCAACCAGTTTCCCTATTTTTAACACCTTACATTACTGTGGCACGTTTGTCACCACTAATGGACCAAAAATGATAATATTAATTAAAATCTAGACTTTATTTATATATCCTTAGTTTGCTCTAATGTCTGCTCTAGAATTTTATCTAGGATACCACATTTCACTTAATTATTTTTCTATCAGGCTTGCCTAGGCTATGTGAGTTTCTCAGGTTTTTCTTGCTTCCAGTGGCCTTAATCTGAGGATTACTGGTCGTTTCTTCTGCAGAATGTTATTTGATTTAAGTTCTGCTGATGTTTAGACTACAATTGTGGTTTTTTGAGACAAAGATCATTCAGATAAAAGTGTCATTTGCTCTCATCATATCAAGAGTACATGCTAACATGACGTATCACTGATAACGCTAAACTCAATCAGCTGTCTGAAGTACTGTCAGGCATTCACACTATAAAGTAACTTGTCTTCCCACGTACTTGGACGGAAGTCATTGTGTACAGTAATTGTTAGGGGGTGGTATTTATTCCACTTCCTTAGAATTGAGTATCTACAAGTTATTTGGAAATCTCTGTACTGAGATTTGTTTATCCTCTCACATTTTTTATTCAATTGTTTATATCATTATGAACTCATGAATATTTATTTCAGACTTGGATTATAATCCAACGTTAATTGAGATATCTTGTTGCTCAAATTACTTCACCCGTAGTCACTGAAATTATTTTCAATTGGTTCTTGTGTCACTTTGAATTATCCACATAATTTTGATTTTATGTGTAGTCATACATAATGCTCCAGGGTCATCTGGTATATTTCTTACCCAAGCTCAGGGATTCGTCATTTCTTCAGGGAGTTCTGGCCCTCCTATGTAGAATAACATTGAAAACAGAGATATAAGTTGTGAGTGTGCTGGATGTACTTATTACTACTGGATTGTCATTGTTTATAAGGCTCTCTAAGCAGACAGAGCTAGAAAATGTATGTGTGTATATTAATATGGGTATATACACTCATCTATAATTATACATATTTACAGTAATTATTATACAAATAAATATACATATGTAAGTTATATATATGTGAACATACATTTATACCAATTTCTCCCACCCTCATCCATTATCATGTGATTTATTCTAACCTCCTTTTTTCCTTGTTTGTAACCTCCTACTCCAACAGAGAGAAATCTGTCTCCTACCATCTGCCATCCTTTCATATATTTGTTCAGCTTTAGTATAAATTTGTAGTGGCTTTAGAATGATACTCCATCTTCCATTGAAATGGCCTTTTAACAACTAAAGTTCGGTGCTGTATATTATTACTTTTCCTGTAGTCTTATATTCTCCACTGTCAAACTGATTTTAAAATTTACACTGACATTCACAGGACCTAGAACAGTGACAGTACAACAAGAATAATAACATTGGAGAATTTACTACTTGCTTTAAAGTCTTAATTAAAAGTTACAATAATCAACCTAATGTGATACGGTAGAAGGATAGAATAATGGATTAATAGAATACACTAAGTTACCTAGAAGTGGACCTATAAAAATTTCTTGCAAAAATGTCAAGGCAATTAGAGGAGAAAAAGAAAATATTTGTCACAAATGGGTATGAAATAACTGGATATCTGTGTGCAAATGGCGAGGAGAAGAAGACATATTTACCTCATGACTTATAAAAATTAAACCAAATAATTTCCTAAATATACACTGAAAACACAGAAGAAACTTTTTGTAACCTCAGTACAGTCTTCTTTTAAAGATTACCTACTACAAAAACAAATAAAAATCAATAAATTAGACTTTGTCCAAATTTATAATCTTTATTGTGTAAAAATTTTATTTAATTTTTTTAAGTAACTAGGGTAATATGATGGACATGAGTGTGAGGTGATGGCTATGTTAATTATCTTGATTGTGGAAGTCATTTCAAAATGTATATGTATATCAAAACATCACATTTATGCCTTCAATTGATATATTTTTGTTTTTCATTTATATCTCAATAAAGCTGGGAAGATTAAAAAAATCTAAAATCTAATCAAAATGGGCAAAAATATTGAACAGACATTTAAAAAATGACTAATAATCATATAAAATGATGTTCAATATTGTTAACCTTTAAGAAAATAAAAATTAAAACCCCATCCCAAAATATGTTAGAAAAATTTCTTGAAGGGAAATCTGAAAAGCAAGAAAGAATAGGGAACAAAGGTAATGGTGAATAGATTGCTGTGACCACCTGCAGAAGTAAGATGAACAACCACCCAAAATTTGCTTTAGATGTCAAGACTGATGATCACACACACACACACACACACACACACACACACACACACACTATTACCGCTTCTTGAGGGTATGAAAAAGTTTAGAGCAGATTTCCCATGATGGTCCAAAAGTTTATTAAGAAAGAAAGGAACAAAGATTGACTTGGAATTTTTATTATGTTTAGGATGAAGGCTGATGGTGATAGTTCCTGTGTACACGTAGGGGCTTGTAGGTTTCAATCTCTTTCTTAGTGCCAACGGAAGGAACACCTGACAGTTTTTTTCATTTTCCCCTGGTATGTGGCACAGGGCAAGAGGAAAGGGTGAGGATTAAAATCTGTTAGCACTTAAACATCAAACTACAAAGTCAGACTCTTGTTGCAGAATCAATATGTCAAATTACACAAGTAAAGTATAACACGATATCAAAATATATAATTTATGAAATACTATAAAGCTCGGATATGAAGGTCAGTCACAAATAATTTTGGAGTCCAGTCAACAGTGATAAAGCCTTCCAAGGTCCATGTAAATGCCATTTGAAAAGAGTCTTTGTTAAATATGTAGAAAGTTGTCTATTGTATCTTTTCTACAAATGAAATAGAACGCATTATTTAAAGTAAAATAGGAAAAAGAGAAGAAGTAAGCATCCAAATCTTTATCAATCAAAATAATACAAATAACACATGAATGGATTAAAAACTATACCATGAAAATAAAAAAGTACAAACTGATTTGTGTCAAAAATATTAATGTATAAAAATCAATAAATCTAAATACACTAAAATACACAGAAAAGGTATTTAGTTAACAAGAAGTGAATCTATGCTGTTTACAAGAGACAAAAAAATAGTTGAATGAATATGAATAAATAATAAATACTCAGATGAATGAATAAATAAGGAACATGAAAAAGGAAACATTGATTGAAAAATACAATGGCCAAATAGAAGAACCATAAACATATAGATCTAAACTTAAAAATACTTGATTCAAGAGAACAAGGATAATTACATAATAAGAGAAGTTTCAATTGACTAGAAAATAATAATAATTAATAATTATATGTGAGTAAAACATAGCTTCAAAATACACAAAGCAAATATTGATCATATTGAAAGAAAAGAGTTGGCCAGGAGTGGTGGGTCACACGTGTGATTCCAGCACTTTGGGAGGCTGAGGTGAGCAGATCGCCCGAGGTTCGAGACCAGCCTGGCCAACATGGTGAAACCCCATCTCTATGAAACATACAAAAATTAGCTGGGTGTGGTGGCGTGTGCCTGTAGTCCCAGCTACTCGGAGGCTGAGGCAGGAGAATTGCTTGAACCTGGGGAGCGGAGGCTGCAGTGAGTGGAGATTGCACCACTGCACTCCAGCCTGGGCAACAGAATGAGATTCTTTCTCAAAAAAAAAAGGAGTTAACAATGGGGGTTTTCAAAAACCCTTTATTATTATCAGAAATTTTTGTAGCTCAAGCTGAAAAAGATTTGTTTCTTTTTTGAGTATCGTAGCTCAAGCTGATGAATATTCAGTAAGCAAACAGAAACATTTAGACAGTCAATGAATAAATATGACTTAATTGCTGTGTAACACTTCTGCCAAAATTTGGATAAACTGTATCAATTTCTAGCATCCATTAAATGTTTACAAAATCGACCATGTATTAAGACATAGTCTTAATATTAAAACCAACAAATTTTAAGTCATCGTTATCAAGGAGCATGTTTTCTATCATAGCTAAATTAAGTAAGAAATAAATAACTAAAGTTAAACATTATAAACTCCTGAAATTAAAAATCTTATATACTATACAGTTGTTGTTCACCCAAACTCAACACTGGTAAAAGACACTAAAACGATGCTTATAAGGAAATGTGTTGCCCTACACACAATATTAGAGAAGAACAAAAAGAAGAATAATAATTATTCCCTTTTCCTATTTTATTTTGAAGTCATGCAATCTTTTTCATTTATAGAAAAGTCATACTATACAACATTTATATATATTTAACAGCCTTTTCAGAGTATTCACGTGGACTTTGGAAGATTTTAACTCTGTTTATTCCAAAATTATTTGTGACTGATGTTCACATCACGGCTGAGCTTTATATTATTTCATAAATTTACATATTTTGATATTATTTTATACTTTAATTGTGTAATTTGACATATTGATTCTGCAATAAGAGCCTGATTTTGTAGTTTGTTGAGCACTAACAGATTTTAATCCTCACCCCTCCCTCTTGCCCGATGCCCCACATCTGGGGCAAAGAAGACATCATCATAGAAATTACAAATATTTAGAAATATATGATGGCAAAAACAGCAAAATTCAACACTGGTGAAAGGCAGTAAAACAATGCTTGAAGGCAAATGTATTGACCTACACATAACATTAGAGAAGAAGAATGGCTGAAAACTGATGAGCTGAACCTCCAATTTAGGAGTGACTCAAAGAATAACTATAAATTTAGAAAAGGAGTACCTTTTAAAAAGTATCAAGAATAAGAATACATATCAATGGAATAGAAAATAGAGAATAGCAGAATCGATGAGGTAAAATATTAATTTGTTTTCAAAAGAAAAAATACCAAACTGTTTTTGGAGTAATCATTGGAAACTAAGATCTATTATAAAATAGAAAAAGATACAGTTATAAATACTTAAAGGTTAAAAATCACAAAAATAATGGAAAGCACCAAATAAAAATTATTTATTTAAAAAATTCTTTACTGTTAATTATAACATAGGTGCATAATAGTAAAAATAATTACTCATCACAAAAATTTTGAATGTGCAACTATGCACCATTCATTACAAACACTCCTCTAGAGAAATGGGTCTTAAGGAGCAGAATTTTCAGTGGCCTCTCTTTATTTCTTCCAGGATTCTCAACTAGGTACTCTGAAACTGCCATCCGCTGGTTAGCACTAGCATTTAATGATGGCAATGCTCTTCTTCAAATCACAGTGTTCAGTTTCTTGAGGGAACAATAAATTTCAGAATCTTGAAAACGTAAGTCGAAAGCATGCTTTGTATAATTTTGTAATGGGGAGTGACAAAATGAGAGGGAAACACTATTGGGGACACCAAAGAAAAGGTTACATCATTTTATAATTGTTAAAATCTCTTTATAAAAATACATCTCTGCTGTGTGCAGCTCGACTGGGTACATAATCTCACTGTTGTGCGGGAAGGGTTTATGCTGCCAATAAAGAACTCTTTGGTGCCTTTTAGAGCAATTGACTTTCTTATTACCTAACTTTTGGGGTGGGAGGGGGTGGGAAGGAGAGAAATTCCCTCGGACTAATAAGCCAAAACTTCTAAAAAGTGACAATGACAGAATATATACAAATACAATCACGGTCTAATCATTTACATAGATTTAAATTATTTGTCATATGCATGTATCACTCAATACAGAAAAGCATGACATCTTTGTCATCCCAGCATCCCAGTTTAGGTTTTGTAATAACCACATTTATTTTACTGACTAAATTTTTTATTTTTCTCTGATTATAAAAGTAAACTATGTTAATTAGGAAAATATGTAACAATAAAAAAGCACAAAGATTAAAAATCATGTTTAATCCAAATCAAATATAATTTCTAGTAATATTTTGGTGTGTATCAGTCTTTTGTTTCCATGTGTGTTTGTGTGATTGTGTGTATTAGTATGCAGGTATGTGGACACAAACAACAAATACTTAGATGGCCACGTATTGATTACAAAAAATGCATACGTAAAGAAGAAAACAAGTTTCTTCTGAAGATTTATACAGGTTTAATTGTGTTTAATCGTGTTGAGATTAAAATAATAAAACAATTTACTTTTATGATAAAAATGCCTGAAATATACAGATACTACAGTCATTCTATCAAATAGATCATTGTTTATATCATTTTACTTTTATCTTTCTTTTTGAATCATTTTTCTGCATTGAACAAAACAATGTCACATGTATATAAATTATACGTACACCTACAGACCTGTAGACAATGCTTTCTGTTTCACATTACACATAACTTCACTTACATCTCATAACATGTGTTGAAGTTCTGGGGCTATAATTATCTTAAAGCATGAGTCATACTTCTGTCTTCATTGATTAATTCCTCCCTAAGTAGTAAAAAGACCTTCTGAACACTATTAAGCTAAATTTATAATTTTCCTCCCCTCAAAAAGCAGGCATATTGTGGGTATCCCTCCTCTGCGCTTTCAATGCACCTTATGCAATCCTTCATTTTAGCACTTATCTCATTGTGCTGTAATTATTTGTTTGCATTTGTCTCTCCCATCAAATAATGATCTCATTAAAGTAGTGCCTATTTCTTATTCAATCCTAAATTCCTGACACCTAGCAAAATTCTTGGCATACAGTAAACTTAAGCAAATAATTATTAAATGAATGAAACCACCAAATCTCTTAAATCATTCTCACCAGTTTTAATGGCACAATTTGTATAGCAGTGTTGACAGAATGGCTGCTTTCATTAAGTTATCTGTAGAGATTTCACAGCTGCTATCCACACATTGAATCATTCTTAGGTTTAGCAGTCTCCATATACATTTACAAATCACTAAATAGTTTGTCACGGTATTTGTGAGCTGCTCAGGTGAATAATAGATTTACAATTACCAACTGATTTCCGATTTGGTGTCTGTCAACATTGAAATAAATAGGACCATAACGTTTCCTCAGCACAATTAGAAAGTCACAGTGGATCTTCTTTGTTGGGATTTAGAAAACATTTGAAGAACTATAATAGAATAAGATGGTCAACATTATCTGGAAAATTTCTATGCTTTGTAAAGGCAAATAACTGGTTTTTAGATATTTTAAAACATGTTAATTAATTAACTAATTACATTTACATAAGCCCTAGCTAGAAGGTAACTGTCTATCCTAGGGGTTGGAACCTGAAATCCAGCAACACCTACTACCATGGGTTAAAGTGCACCAGAGTCCTACCTAAATAAACTTGAAAGACAGTTTCGGCAACAAGGACTGAAATTCTTGGGCAAGTTCTAGTGCTGTGCTGGGCTTAAAGCCAGTTAACTGGAGGTACATGAAATCCAAGGAAACACTTGCTGTTGTGGCCAAAGGAGTGTTTACATTACACCTTCTCTGACTCCAGGCAGTGTAACTCAAAGCTCCTAGAGTAGAGGGAAGAGAGATGGGGCACAAGGTTTATTCAAAGGGATAACAGAAAACTTTCCAAACTTAGGAACTAGGTGTCAGGAATTTAGGGTTGAATAAGCAATAGACAAACTAGAGAAATACATCAATATTCAAATGCAGGATGTTTCTAGAACACCAAGCAGATTTAACTCAACTAAGACTCCCTCAAGATATTTAATAATCAAACTCTCCAAGTCGAGGATAAAGAAAGAATCCAAAAGACAAAGCCCTTCTTGTCTTGAAACTTGGATTCCAGCTCAACTTCAGTAAAATAAAGTACCAAGAGGATTCCTGAAGCCCCCATTCCAGGTTCTAGCTCCTGGATGGCATTTCTAGGCACATTCTGATCCAAAAGGAAACTTGCTTCCCTGAAGAGAAAGACCATTCCTGGCAGAATTAATGGCCTGCTGACTAAGGAGCCCTTGAATCTCGAACTAACATCAGTGGTAGTCAGGAAATTAATAGACACAGGCCTTGGGTGAAACCCACTACTGTTCTTGTTTCAGATGTGACCCAGTACAGACCCAGTTGTGATGGCCGCTGGAGTGTTTGCATCACCCCTCCCCCAACTCCAGGTTCTCTCTGTGCTGAGCTACCTGGGAAGGGAAGGGAAGAAGAGACTGTCTGATAATCCAGGGAATTCTCTTGCATCTTACCCCAGACCACGAAGATGGTACCTCAATAAGTCTGCAAGAGTCACATCATTATGGGGCTTGGGGTACCCCTTATGCAGATGTTACTGCAGTGACCAAAGACTTAGATCACAAGACTTAATTCCATTTGAAGATTTGAAAAGCCTTCTCAAGAAAAACGGCTATGAACAAGTCCATACTGTGAAGATTACAGAAAATTCTAACACTTCAATGCCCAGACAATGACAAGTAACCGTGAGCATAAAGATCATCCAGGAAAACATGACCTCATCAAAAAAACAAAAAAAAAAAACCCTGAATATGACATGAGAGACTAATTCCAGAGTGACAGAGATATGAGAACTTTCACACAGAGAATTTAAAATAGCAGTTTTGAAGAAGCTCAACAAAATTCAATATAACACAGAGAAGGAATTCAGAATTCTATAAGATAAATTTAACAAAGACCTTGAAACAATTTGAAATAATCAAGCAGAAATTATGGATCTGAAAAATTCAATTGACAAACTGAGGAATACCTCAGAGTTTCTCAACAGCAGAATTGATAAGGCAGAAGAAAGAATTGATGACCTTGAAGGAAGACTATTTGAAAATACACAATGAGAAAAATCAAAAGAAAAAATAATATAAAATACTGAGGAACACCTACAGGAGCTAGAAAATAGCCTCAAAAGGGAAAATCTAACAGATATTGGCCTTAAAGAGGAGGTACAGAGAGGGATAGGTGTACAAACTTTATTTAAAGGAATAATAACAGAGAAATTTCCAAATCTAGAGAAAGACATCAATATTCAATTACAAGAAGGTTACAGAACTCCAAGTAGATTTAATCGTATTAAGACTATGTCAGCATATTTAATAATGAATCTCCCAAAGTCAAGGCTAAAGAAAGGATCCTAAAAGAATCAATAGAAAATAAAAATAAAATAAAATACAAAGACGCTCCAATATGTCTGGCAACAGATTTCTCAGTGGAAATAGTACAGGCCTAGAGAATGGCATGATTTATTTAAAGTGCTGAGGAAAATAAAACCTTTTATCCAAGAATATTATAACTAGCAAAAATATTCTTTAAACTTAAAAAGAAATGCAGACTTTGCAAGACAAATGCAAGCTAAACAATTTTCATCAACACCTGTCCTATCCTACAAGATATGCTAAAGAAATTTCCTCATCTCATCTGAAAGAAATGGACATTAATGAGCAATAAGAAATCACTTGAACATACAAACCTATTGGTAATGGTAAGGACACAAGCAAATGCAGAGTATTATAACACTTTAATTGGTGTGTGTAAACTGCTATTTTGAGTAAGAAGACTAAAAGATGAACTTGCTGGTACCAGTAAGAACACAACAAATACAGAGTATTATAACCCTTTAATTGTGGTGTGTAAACTGCTTTTTTGAGTATGAAGACTAAAAGGTGAACTAACCGAAAATAACTACAGTATTTTAAGACATAGAAAATATAATTAGATATAATTAGAAATAACACAAACTTTAAAAGTTGTGGGGGGAGGGGGTAAATCTAAAGTGCAGAGTTCTTATTAGTTTTATCTTCACTTGTTTGTTAATTTGTTTACTTTTGTAATAAGCATTAACTTGTCATAAGTTTAAAAATATGGGTTATAAGAGTTGGAAGTCTTATGGAAACTTCAAATAAAAAAACTGAAATAATTTGTACACCAAACCTCTGACACACAATTTACCTATACAGCAAACCTGCACATGTAACCTTGAACCTAAAATAGAAATTAAAAAAAAAAAAAACCACTGAGAGAAAAATAAACCCACAATGTATATGCAAAAGCTAAAAAGCAAGAAATTGAAACATATCACCAGAGAAAATCACTTTCACAAAAAGGAAGACAGGAAAGAAGGAGGAAAGGAAGTAAAGAGCACAAAACCACCAGAAAACAAATAACAAAATGGCAGTTAGTAAGTCCTTACTTATCAATGATAATGTTTAATGGAAATGGACTAACCTCTCCAATCAAAAGACATAAGAGATGGAAGGAGTTGAAGAAAAAAGCAAGACCTAATAATCTGTTGCCTACAAGAAACACACTTTACCTGTAAAGGCACAGATAGACAGAAAATAAAGGGATGGAAAAAGATATGTCATTCCAATGGAACCAAAAAAGAGCAGGGTAGCTATATTTATATCAGACAAATAGATTTCAAGATTAAAAAAAAGAAGTGACAAAGCTCATTATATAATTATAAAGATGTCAATTAAGCAAAAATTAAAGCAATCATAAACATATATGCACCCAACACTGAACCACCAAGATATATAAAGCAAATATTACTAGAGCTAAAGAGAGAGACAGACCTCAACACAATAAAACTTAGAGACTCCATCAGCTCACTTTCAACATTGGACCAATTGGTCAGACAGAAATTCAATAAAGAAATAACAGATTTAATATGTACGGTAGACTGAATGGACCTAATAGGTAATTATAGAACATAGCCAATGGCTATAGAATACACATTCTTGTCAGCACATGGATCCTTTTCAAGGATGAGCCATATATTAGGCCAAAAAACAAGTCTTAAAATAATTTAAAAAATGGAAATCTTTCAAATATCTTCTCTGACCACAATGGAATGATATTGAAAATCAATAACAAGAGGAACTTTGTAAACTATAGAAACATATAGAAACTAAATAACAAGCTCCTGAATAATCAATAGCTCAATGAAGAAATTAAGAAAAAATTTAAAAAACATGCCAGAATCTATGGGATATAGCAAAAGCAGTACTAAGAGGAAACTTAATAGCAATAAGTGCCTATGTTAAACAAAAAAGTAGAAAAACATCAAATAAACGACCTAATGTTGCATATTAAAGAATTGGAAAAGCAAGAGCAAACTTAAAATTGGTAGAAATAATAATAATAATCAGAGCAGAAATAAATATAATTGAAATGAAACAAATTAAAAAAATTAACACAATGCAATCATTTTTTAAAAGATACACAAAATTGACAAACTTTTAATCAGACTAAGACAAAAAGAGAGAAAACTCAAGTGAATAAAATTAGATATGAAAAAGGAGACATTGCAACTGATAACACAGAAATTCAAAGAATCATTTGAGACTACTATAAGCAACTCTACTCCAATAAACTGTAAAACTTATAGGAAATGGAAAAATTCCTAGACACATACAACCTACCCAAACCAAAGCAGAAGAAAAGATGAATAGAGTAAAAACAAGTAATAAGATCAAAGCTGTAATAAAATGTTTCCCAGTAAAAAAAAAAAAAAAAAAAAGCCTGGAGCCTACTGGCTTCAACTCTTGATTTTTAGCAAACAATTAAAGGAGAACTAATGTCAGTCCGACTCAAACTATTTCAAAAATATAGAAGAGAATACTTCTAAACTCATCGAACAAGGCTAGTATTATCTTGATACCAAAACCAGAAAAAGACACATCAAAAGAAGAAAACTACAGGCCAATATCTCTGATGAACATCGATGCAACAATCCTTAACAAAATACTAACAAGCTGAATTTAACAACACATGAAAAAATAATTCATCGTGACCAAGTGGAATTTATTCCAGGGATTTAAGGATGGTTCAATATATGCAAACCAATCAATGTAATACTTCATATAAACAAAATGAAGGATATAAACCATATGGCTATTTCAATTGATGCTGAAAAAGCATTTTGTAAAATGTAACATCGGTTCCTGATTAAATAAAAACCTTCAAAAAAACTGTGTATAGAAAGAACACACCTCAACACAATAAAAGCCATATATGGCAGACCCACAGCTAGTAAAGCACTTAATGGGGAAAACTGAAATCCTTTCCTCTGAGAGCTAGACCAGGGCAACAATGCCCACTTTCACCAATGTTATTCAACATTCTAGTGGAAGACCTAACTAGAGCAGTCAGAAAAAATAAATAAATAAATAAAAGACATCCAAATGGCAGAGAATTCAAATTTTCTGAGGAAGAAGTCAAATTACGTTTGTTTGCAGATAATATGATCTTATCATTGCAGAAAAGTAAAGCCTCCACCAAAACACTATTCAAACAGAAAAATTCGGTAAATTTGCAGGATACAAAGTCAAAATGCAAAAATCAGTGACATTTCTATATGCCAACAGCAAACAATCTGAAAAAGAAATCAAGCAAGTAGTTCCATTTACAATAGCCACAAATAAAATAAAATAAAATAAAATAAAATAAAATACAATACCTAGGAATAAACTTAACCAAAAAAGCTTAAACTTCTCTAAAATGAAAACAATAAAACATTGATATAAGAAATTGGAAGGGACAGAAAAAATGGAAAGATATTCCATGTTCATGGATTGGAAGAACCATTATTATTATTTTTTTTTAAGACAGAGTCTTACTCTGTCACCCAGGCTGGAGCACAGTGGCCAGATCTCAGCTCACTGCAAGCTCCGCCTCCCGGGTTTATGCCATTCTCCTGCCTCAGCCTCCCGAGTAGCTGGGACTACAGGCGCCCGCCACCTCGCTAGGCTAGTTTTTTATGTATTTTTAGTAGAGACGGGGTTTCACCGTGTTAGCCAGGATGGTCTCGATCTCCTGACCTCGTGATCCGCCCCTCTTGGCCTCCCAAAGTGCTGGGATTACAGGCTTGAGCCACCGCGCCCGGCCTGGAAGAACTATTATTGTTAAAGTATCCATACTACCCAAAGCAATCTACAGATTCAGTGCAATCTCTATCAAAATACCAATGGCCTCCTTCACAGAAATTTTTTAAAAATTCTAAAACTTATGTGGAACCATAAAAGACCTAGAATAGCCCAAAGGGTAAAAAGAAAAAAAAAAACTGGAGGAATCCCATTGCTTGAGCTCAAATTATGCTACAGAGCTATAGTAACCAAAAAAGCACGGTTCTAGCATAAAAACAGATACACAGATCAATGAAAGAGAAGAGAGAACCCAGAAGTAAATCCATACATGTACAGTAAACTCATTTCAACAAAGGTTTTAAGAGCATACATTGGAGAAAGGACAGTCTCTTAAATAAATGATGCTGGGAAAACTGAATATACAAATGCAGAAGAATGAAACTAAGACACCTGTCTCTTTATATATGTAAACTAAAATCAAAATGGATTGAAGACTTAAATCAAGCATCTTAAACTATTAAACTACTAAAAGAAAACTTGAAAACTCTATAGAAAATTGGACAGGGCAAATATTTCTTGTAGAATTTTCCAGTTTTCTTTTAGTAGTTTAACAGTTTGAGATTTTCGATTTAAGCCTTCACAGGCATCCAAAGCCAAAGTGAGAAAATGGGGAACACATCAAGTTTAAAAGCTTCTGAACAAAAGGGAAAAAAATCAACAAAGTAAAGAGGCAACCTACAGAATGGGAGGAAATATTTATAAACTATCCACATGACAAGGGATTAATAACCAGAATGTATATGGAACTCAAACAACTCTATAGAAACAAATTGAATAATTGTATTAAAAGTGAGAAAAATATTTGAATAGATATTTCTCAAATGGAGATAGATATACAAATGTGAAATAGGTCTATGAAAATGTACTCAACATCATTAATCATCAGAGAAATGCAAATCACAGCTGCAATGTGATATCATCTCACCCAAGTTAAAATAACTTATCTAAAATGCAGGCAATAACAAATGCTAGTGAGGATGTGAAGAAAGGGTGACCCTCACATGCTGTTGGTGGAAATGTAAATTAGCACAGCAACTATGAAGAACAGTTTGGAGGTCCTCAGAAAGCTAAAAATAGACCTACCATATGATCCAGCCATCCCTTTGCTAGGTATACGCCCAAAAGAAAGGAAACCAGTATATTATAGAGGTATCTGTACACTTATGTTTGTTGCAGCACTGCCTATGTTACCTGAGATTTGAAAGCAACGTAAGTGTCCATCAACAGATGAATGGGAAAAACGTGGTACATATACACAATGGAGTAATACTCAGCTGTAAAAGAGAACAAGATCGAGACGTTTGCAAAAACATGGATGGAACTGGAGATCATTATGTTAAGTAAAATAAGCCAGGCACAAAAAGACAACCTTCATATGTTGTCATTCATGCAGGGAGTTAAAAATTAAAACAACTGAACTCATGGAGATAGAGAGTAAAATGATGGTTACCAGAGTCTGGGGAGGGTAGTGGAGGGTAAAATTGGGAAGGATTAGTAGGTATCAAAATATAGTTAGATACAGTATTTGATAGCACAATAGGGTGACTACAGTCAGCAGGAATTTGTTGTATATCTAATGCTTGAGGTGATGGATACCCCAATACTCTGATGTGATTATTATATATTGTATGACTGTTTCAAAATATCTCAAGTACCCCATAAATAGACACACCTATGTATCCACAGTAATGTAGAAAAACCCCTTCAAAAATCACATTTATCCCCAAAATATGCACAACTATTATGTATCAATAAAAATATGTTTTTTAATAACAGTAAAATGTTTAGTTTATCTGCATAAAATGGCCAATTTGATACTGTGCATGGGCCAATATTCTGTGGAAGGGAGTAGTGAAATTATTCTTTTTAAAAATTATAACAATGTATAGAACCCCACTGATTTATATCAAGATGAATAAAAAGAGAAATTTTCCCTTGACTTATAAAAAATTTATAAAATTAAAGTACTGTAAAATCATCAGATTCATTTTATAAATTACCAGCTTTAGTTTGTTATTGTTTGAACTGACATTCATTAGGGAATCTAAACAAGGTATGGTTTTTAAATTTTTTATTTAGTAAACTGCATACTGCATCGAAATAACAGTAAGTATGTGGTATAGATTTAGGATAGCAGGTCAAGCGTCAGATTTCCAATAAATAATCCAAATCATATTTACCTGTAAGTTTTTGGGTAGCATGCTTGTTAAGGAAAGCATATAGAATATCTCTACCACTTTATCTCAAAAAAGCATACATGTCTATTTGATACATTTTTGTAATTTTATAAACCTATTCTCTGTTTAAATGCACTCTCAGGTAACAGTGGTTTGAATGAATTTCTTCCTACCTTCAACTTTAAAGAGCAGCAGGACAGTGAAGCTGATTCAAGAAAAAGGCAATGCCACAAAGGTGAGATTTTTGGAGCAAGGATACAGATTGTGAATCCACTGTTTATAAACAGTAACAGCTCATGCAACATAATTGAGAACACTCCCAGTGTGTCCTGAAAATACTTGCCAGAAGGATTGTCTTATTAGGAGATGAATGGATTAAGTGGTTGACTAAATTTTGGCTTAAAAAATCATCCTCTTCCTCTAAAATGTTTGATTTCTCCAAATCAATCACCACCTGGCCATATTATTGCAAAATTGATGAATTACAGGAGTTTTATTTCCTGACACCTTTGTCTGATATCATGTGAAGAATGATATTCCAGTGCTAGGGACAAGCTGCAAATGACCCAGGTCAGGGGTTTACATTTTAGTTTCATAGACACATACACAAAAAACCCCAACAATTTCCAAATAGTGATAAAGCAAATATCTATTATTAGAGAGATTATCATGCCAACAGAATGGAAATCTGCTTAACTGTGCCCAAAATCTAATTAATTAACAAATCTGTATTCTGCAGTTAATTTAATCACCTCATGTGCATACTTTGAATTTGTAAAAGAAAATATATTTTTGTTATTAAGAACGTAGGGTATACATAATAGCCTTCTGCTGCTCAGTTTTTCTTTACTATGTGCAATGGCTGTCACTAAAGTAAAAGTTGCCAGAATATATGTAACACTGAAGTTCATCACTGAGGAAATGAAAAAGTACATGGGTTAACAAGTCTTTGATTATATTAATGTCTAAAATAAAGGAGTTTTTAAACTAATTAATTTAGCTTTTATGTTACAGAAAGTAATTCTAACTTTCGTTACATTTATTTAATGCCTAGAGTACTTGGCATAGTTAAAAATAAATACACTATTGCTGATCAGGCTGATAAACATGCTTTTACCTTTCAAATAATTTTTAGAGGATGTTAATTAGACAGCTTGTTGCGAAAATACTTAATGAGTCCTCATGTGAAGTGGAAATTCTAAGTAGCTTCCTTTTGTGTCTTAATACAGACTTGATTAGTAGCTCTTGGGTAATTATGTTCTAAAGTACTAAAGCAAGAATATTGGGAGGAGATACATTTAAATTATAACTAATACAAAATTATACATGATAGATTTTTAAAATATAATGTATTAGGAACATGGTGATTTTGCCAAGCTATGCAACTAGACTTGAACTTTATTAATTATAAATAAGTTTTCTTTGGATTTTGGATTTGAATTTATGTATACTGGCCGGGCGCGGTGGCTCAAGCCTGTAATCCCAGCACTTTGGGAGGCCAAGGCGGGCGGATCACGAGGTCTGCAGCTCGAGACCATCCTGGCTAACATGGTGAAACCCTGTCTCTACTAAAAATACAAAAAAAATTAACCGGGCGTGGTGGCGGTCGCCTGTAGTCCCAGCTACTCCGGAGGCTGAGGCAGGAGAATGGCGTGAATCTGGGAGGCGGAGCTTGCAGTGGCTGAGATTGCGCCATTGCCATTGCACTCCTGCCTGGGCGACAGAGCAAGACTCTGTCGCCAAAACAAACAAACAAACAAACAAACAAAAAAAACTATGTACACTTATCTTTATCTTTCACGTGTGCATATATATGAGATTAATATTCAAATAGATGTCTTCTGGTATAATTTATAAATAGATATAAATTGCTAACTAAAAGTCACCTTTCCCCTTTATATACAGCAAATACTAGCCACTCTTTAAGATCTAATTCATCGGGAGCCTGCAATATCAATGAATTCCCATCTTCAATAGTGTCAAGTCTCTGAGTGTACTGCTCTGTTTAAGATTTACTGTTATTCTTAGAATGTATTTCTTCACAGTTCTGCCCTCCTTTGTGTGCCCTATGCCCTATTATTATTTTATTTATGAATCTCACAAGGTGGTATGTTGTTCTTCCTAGTTCTTAGTGTCTTATTATTTAAATTCATTGGGATGTTATCTGTGGAAACTCTTTGAACACCGGATATAGGTTGTTTTGTCAAGAAGAAATTTATATCAACTTTTTTTACATGTTTGCCATGGGCAAAACAACCTATAGTTGTTCAAGAAGGTTTTTCAAAGCAGAATGAAATTCCAAAATGGCTAGTTTATAATGGAGCAGGATTTTACAGTGAATTCTCAGGGGAGATATATTTTTTCAGTCTCTTTTCAGCTTCAAGGCCAAGATATGCGAGTTGTCTTATTGTCCCTTTTATAGATGGAGTTTTTTTCTAGCTTACTTTACAATGAAGTTGTAGCCTTTTGTGGGGCTTTTTACCAACTGATTTTACAATGAAGTTGTAGCCCTTTTGTGGCACTATCGTTATGTATTTACTATAAGACCCTATCACTTGAATTGGCCTAAGTTTTGTCTCTTGTCACCTCCAAACTGTGTGGCTATACACAACAGAAATTTGAAGTCACTACCTTTAAGTAAACATCCCCAGGGAAAAGCCTACTTTAAAGTTTGATTTTCTCTCTGCATTCAGGATGTTGTCTTTTTCTTTCTTTCTCTTTCTTTTCTTTCTTTCTTTCTTTCTTTCTTTCTTTCTTTCTTTCTTTCTTTCTTTCTTTCTTTCTTTCTCTCTCTCTCTCTCTCTCTCTTTCTTTCTCTTTCTTTCTTTCTTTGTGTGTGTGTCTCTGAGATTTCTTGTTTGTAGCTAGCTTGGAGATACATTTTCAAAGTGTCTCCACCACCTACCTTCCCTTTCCTGCATTCTCTAGGGATCTAGTCTTTCATGCAGTCAGAAACATAAATCCAGGAACTTGATATTTCATACTTTTATTTTATCTGTCAAATATGTGTTTGTCACACATTGGGGCTGAGGATATTTAGGATTTGAAAATAAGTAAATGAGACCAAAGTTTCACCAAAAAATGCAGAGTTAGAATTGTTGACACTACACATTTAGAAGAATTCCTCAAGGGAAAAACAAACTTTAATTCTGTGCAGTGATTAGCTTATCAAAACTTCATTAATGCTTTTCATGCTTATGGGCCTACTAAAAGAAACCCCTAAGTGATTATTTACTTTAAACTTTCATATCCTGATCCTTAAGATCACGCCTGCTTTTTAAATGTCCCGAACACAACTGATTAGACAAGGAGCAACTGACTAGGCTCACTAGTATTTTATGAGTTCTGATGAACTTTCCAAAGAAATATGATAATGCTTAAATTAAAAAACTGAGATAATTGAACACAAGGATTTGAATGGATGTAAATCAGTGAGTAGATGAACAGAGTTACAGAGTCATGGAGAGACGCGCACCCAGAGAGAAATGCCTGGGTGTCTCCAATGTTGGGATGGTAAAGTAGAACTTAGCCAGCTTCTGCTCATGAGAGTAGAATAAAATAGATGCCACCTGAGTGAAGTTCTAGTTCCTCAGCTGGTTTTACTGCCTTGTACTAGAATGCAGTTTGGCTCTTTTGTTTCTTCTGCCTTAAATATACAACAAATGGCCTTATTCAACACAAAAAATAAAAATAAAAATCAGCAATTTGAAAATTAAAAATGCAAAAATGTAAGGAATATCTATGTTGTGAATCAACTTGGACAAATACCATTAGGTTTCTACTGCTAGTTCTTCCAATGAAGGTGTTTATTGCCTCATAATTAAGACACTAAATGACTACAATGATCAAAATTCCTGAAGCTAGAAGCAAATAAGTAGTGCATACTGCCACTCAGTGATTCATTATTTTTATCCCACGAAATGTTGTTTTGTCATATAATTTTTGTCATGCATTGCAAAATGTAAAACTTAAACTATCTTTTAACCAAAACATGGTATCTTTTTGTGTGTTAACATACCAGGATACTAGGAGTATTAAAATATGTGAGTGGTCTCGGAAGTTTCTCAACCTATAGGCAGTCGTGTCCATAAGGGACTCTGTTTTTTCTTCTATTGTTTTCATTTTATTTCTTTGTCCTTTTGTATTAAGTTTCCTTATTCCCTGGATATGATACCGTATATGAAAAAATAATTTTTTTTTTTTGAGACCGAGTCTTATTCTATTGCCAGACTGGAGTGCAGTGGCATGATCTCAGCTCACTGCAGCCTCAATCTCCCAGGTTCAAGCGATTCTCCTGCCTTAGCCTCCAGAGTAGCTGGGACTACAGAGTAAAGTGCACCATCATACCCAGCTAATTTTTGTATTTTTTAGAAGAGACGGGGTTTCACCATGTTGGGCAGGATGGTCTCAATCACTTGACCTCATGATCTGCCTGCCTCAGCCTCCCAACGTGCTGGGATTACAGACATGAGCCACTGTGCCTGGCTGAAAAAATACATTTTTGCATTATTTTTGCCCTCAAGTAAATTTGTATATTTTGATAACATATTAAGTAGCCTGCAAGATTATATGGAAAATTATTTGGTTTGTTTTGATATTGATTTGGTTTTATTTTTATAGTACAGTGTTTTTTTTTTTTTTCAACAAAGTTATTAGCAAGACAATCTGCCAGTTCTCCTAATTGTCAACTGTCAATTTCTCAAAAGACCACCAGAAAAATCTGTTGAACAAACAAACGAAACTATTTATTAAACCTATGCAAGTAATGGAAATTACCACTTTGAAAATGCCTTGAGTTTTATGCCTAAGACTGTGTGAATTTATGGTGGAATTTGCAAAAGAAAGAGCTGGTTGATCTTGGTCCTAGTTTAGGGGATAATAACTTTGATGGGCACAGCCAGGTGTGAGTCTCAAAAAAATGGAGGCGATCTTAGTTTTGATAAATAAGCTAGTTTAGTTGGTTCATTATCTTATCTTACACGAGCAAATATTTCCTAACGCAAGAAATTAAGCCATATTTGCCTATTCCCAGTACTGTTAGCACAGGGTAAGGAAATTACACCTGTATCTAGTATCGGTTAACATAGTGAAAAGAAAATATGTTTGGTCTCAGTATTGCTTAAGATTGTTGTGTTATTAATAGTTTCAGTACTAAAGATCCTCAGCTTCTTTGCCTTTACCTTAAGGGACTAACAAAAACAACTTACTTTATTCTTTAAATGTCTGGGTTTTTTTTTCTCTTTTTTTTAAATTTGTAATTGTATAAAACTGTTCCAAAATCCAATCTATTCTTGGAATTTTCACCTAATTAACCCAACTACAAATCATATTTTTCCTTATTAAGTTTCCCTTTAGCATTTACTAATGCATTTGATACTGCATCATTTTCTTCCCATTTAGCTCTGCTCAAGTAATTTATGTGAACACTCCGACACAAAGGGCAGCTTTGGCACCACTGCATAATTTCATTCAATTCCATTGTTCCTGGTAGTCTCTCATTATCCTCTTATTCAGTTTCCCTTCAGCAACTGTTTACATTGTTTTTATTATATTTCTGTTGCAATTTTGCATATATTTAGCTGCCCTCAGTGAAAGAATAGAGAATTTGCACACAAATGACAGATTTATCCATGTTTTATCCCTTCACACTGAGACATCCCATTTATGCCCACAGTTTTCAAAACAAACTGTGTCTAAAATTTTAGTTACAACACACAAAGGGAGCACATCATGAGAATTATTCCATTAAAACTGTTCTTTTTCCTGCAAAATAGGATGGATAATTCCTACTTTCTAGAATAGAAATTAGGTTTATTTTTCTTTTCTTTCAACTTTTTAAAAATAAGAAAAATATTTTAAATAATTACAGTTTCCAAATATAGAAGGTACTTTTTGTTAGTAAAAATAAAGCATAGCTTTAAAAGAAAAGTAACATAAAATTAGTACTATTTTTGATATTTAGAATTTTATAAAACATTTTACTTCTGTTTGTTCTACATTTCCATTTTGTTTTCCTTCCCCCTCCACACTTGTGTGATTACTGTAGACACCTAATAAACTCTGTGTTTCTTTTCCTATTTTATTAAGTGTATAGTATTATAAAAAATCTAAATTAAATTCATATTTACTTCTTGGAACTAAGTTAATTTTTCTTTTTCCTCTGAAATAGTGACCAGAATGAAAGAAAAAAAATGTGTCTCCTTTTAATGCACCTAAAAATGTTAGGTTAAGTGTTATTTGGTTAAAATTTGCAATTATATGTAATAGCAGTAGCCAGGCACGGCAGCTCACACCTGTAATCCTGGCACTTTGGGAGACCAAGACGGGTAGATCACTTAAGGTCAGGAGTTTGAGACCAGCCTGGCCAAATTGGGGAAACACCGTCTCTACTAAAAATACAAAAATTAGCCAGGCATTGTGGTGCACACCTGTAGTCCCACCTATACTTGGGAGGCTGAGACAGGATAATCACTTGAACCTGGGAGGCTAAGGTTACAGTGAGCCAAAATCACACCACTGTCACCTGGGTTTACATAATCTAAAGTAAACAAAAATTCTAAAAGCTATAAGAATTGAAATATGAATTATAAAAATATTATTTGTAGAATATTACCTATTTTTTATAATGAGCTCAAGAAATCTGATGTTTTCAATCAAACTACAGAAATCAATAGCATTTCTTCAAAACAATAAAACTAAACATGTATTAAAACAATTTTCTATTCAGAGTAGTCACAAACTATTAAATATTTTAGAATAAACTTTAAAAATATTTAAAATGTGGTAATTAATAAATTAAAATTATTTGAGAATTCTGGTATTGGAAGCCCTAGAGGTAACAGATTCAGTGCATGTAAATTGAAATATATATATAAACAATTAATGTTATGTAAGTAAATTACAGATAAAACACATGTGAAGTACATAAAAGGTCTGTCCCAAAGAGATGAGGTTAAAAGATAATTAATAAATAAAAACTTACATAAATACATTTAGAAATCAGCTAAGGAACAAAAGAAGGAAGGAAGGAAAAAGGGAAGGAGGGAAAGAGGGAGGGAAGGAGGGAGGGAAGGAGGAAGGGAAGGAGGGAAGGAGGAAGGGAAGGAAGGAGGGAGGGACGGAAGGAAGGAAGGAGGGAAGGAGGGAAGGAAGGTAGGGAGGGAGGGAGGGAAAATGTGTACTTGTATAAATGATGATAATAAATAATAAATTAAGGAATTTAATTAACTACACCATTTGTAATTGAGCCCATTCACCCAAAAAACAATAAAATTAGATGAAGTACACATTTCTGCATTTTGTTTTGTCGCTCAATGTGGAAACCTTCTTACTCAATGTAAATCAATTGGTGTAACTTTAATTTAGTAGTTTTAATAGTTGAATAGTATTGATGGTATAAACTTATACTGAATAGCTGTAGCTAACAATGGACTAAATTATATAATCTACAATTAATTCTGTCATGTGTTTGACAGAAGTTAAAGGTAGTAGCTCTGGACTAGTCTCCAGTTCCTTTTAGAGAGAAACTGGAGTTACTCCACAAAATGTACTTCAATTTAGTAAACAATGGATAGTCTACAGAAAGAACAACATTATATTATAAACTCCATGAAGTATTTAGCTGCTGCTTAATATTGAATCCCCAGATCCTAGAGCATGATTGGTATATAAATATACACCCATATTTGTTGAATAAACCAAAGATCAAAATATGTAATTGATGTTATCAGTTCTGAAAAGGAATAAACAGTTAACTCAAGGAAAGAACAGCCAACTCAAGTCTTGATAATATATTCAAATCATTAAACTGGCTCAAGAAAGCTTTAACCATGTAACGGTTGAATGATCTTGGTTTGTAATTACTAGTATACTAATGTTTATGGACTTGCCGTATTTAAGGCTTAACAATGGGTTGAAATGCAGATGATATACTTCTTTGTCCTATAGGTTCACATTATTGAGTTTGGTTCTTAAAAAATTACATGCATAAATTCACATAATTAGGGAGAATTGGTTATTTTCTGCTTTTCATGAAGAAAGAACAGAAACATGTAGTCTAAAGCATATTAGAAAATAACAAAATTTTCAGTGTAATTTTGAATTAAAGAATACTGCTGCATACATAAAAAAAGAATGAAATTATGTCCTTCACAGTAACATGGATGCCACTGCAGGACGTTATCCTAAGCGAATTGATGCGGGAACAGAAAACCAAATACCGCATATTCTCACTTACAAGTGGGCTAAAAATTGGGTACTCATGGACATATAGAAAGGACTTGGTCTCAAAAGCAGACTGAAGAAGGCAATTCTTTATACAACTTACTGGATATCATCAGTTCCTCTGCTGAGATCAATTTTATTACTGTGAAAAAGATTTGAAATAATTTGAAATGTTTCTTTGCAAACCAGTGTTCTCAATACACGGAAGAAAACAAGCCTATAAGACAAAATACTTCTACCTTGTTAATAAATACAGAATTCGATTCTTCCTCCATTGAAGTCTGTCTTTTCCAATGGGACCAATCCACATACAGATGCAAAGGCACTCATGTTTGGTAAGTCAAGTGTGAATATAAAAATAATATATTTTGAGGAAGAAATTTAATGTTATTAGGATTATATATTTTATTAAAGATAGTGTTGGGAAGGCCTTTGAAATTTTGTGAAATATGATCAGAAATGTCTACTAAAACCATGTCTCTTTCAATGATGGTTGAAACCCTAATTCCTCTTTGGATGAAGAGAGAAAGCAGGACTCAGGAAATGCATGGTAGAAGGTCAGATAATTCATTCATTAGGCAGAGTAGACTTGTTCTTAGGTTTTAGTGAAATTTTTTCATTATCCTCTTTGCTATCAACTTATAAATGGCAGTTATGGATATTTTTAATCAATTTCTGCATTTTTGACCCCTGAGTTGTGGGGAAAGGGACAGATGTGCAGTTGTGAAACTAGAAAACTTAACATTTATTTGTTATCTCATTAATTAAAAATATAAGTTGCGCTGCCAAAAATAATTTTGAAAAACACTGGTTTATTTGAATTATTGGTATGCATTTCTCATCACATTATAGACTTTATATGTACATATATCTAAATCACATTATATGTTATATATATTTTTTATAAAACATCCTTAATACTTAACTATTAGCTATTATTTGAATTCTAAAGCAAAAGAAGGACATTTGGAACACCATTGGACTATAAATTGAGGAACATTAAGTCTGCATCTTTTCTTCACCAGAAATCCGAGCTCCTGCTTTAGTTTCTGAGATTCAATCTGGAGCTTGTAATCTAGAACAGTTTACAATACCCTGCATGTATTTTTCTGTTTCTTACTCTTCAACGACATAATGGAATACAATAGAACATTGTTTTTTCTGATTACATGCCATTTAGTTGGACAGGATGTTTAATCACTGAGTGTCTTACTTCCATTATCTGTTGTTCATGCCTATTTTACAAGGGTAGTTGGAGGATTAAATGTAAATTCCACGTAGAGTGTCTTCATCCTTTTTTAACAGTAGCATAATTACTATCACCACCTTTGTTTTTGCTGTTGTTAATTATTGGGGTGCGATTTGAACTTGCTCTAACAAGCTTTTCCCAGAACTCCATTGATACCATGAAGAGTCTACACATCAGGGCCCTCTTTTCTCCACTGGCATTCTCTGATGCTTTCTGCCTAACTGGTTTCTAAGGCTTTGGCTTTTCTTCTTCTGTCATTTTGTCTCCTTTCTTCTCATTGTGTAGAGCTCCTAGTACCAAATGAAACTTGCACTCTCATCTGTCACCCCCTTTTGTCATTGAGCTTTCTCTCATGCTGGCCTGTATACATAGTAAAGTTGGGGTCTGGACCTAACCAGTCATTTAGATCAACAAGGCGCTGGGTCAGGCATTATCTGTCACATGGCTTTTGTACAATAGAGATTTTCATTCTGGCTGTTCATAACTGTTACAAAAACTTTTACTTTAAGATGATAATTTTAAACACAGTGCTCAATTAAGTGAGATGAGAATGATGTGTTTTCACTGCTGTGCATAAAATTGTTGAAATCTATAAAATTCAAGATAATTGTGTTTTTCCAACTAAGAAGGATCAACCATCATGCTGCTCCAACCCCCACCTTGCCCCCTTGTGTCAGTGGTAATGGAAACACCACTTGGAAAAAATATATATATATATATATAAAGAGTTCTTTAAAAAAGACAAAAAAAAAAAAACCATTTTGTTTCTAGCATGTTCCAATGAATTTGTTTTTATGGGCTAAAATCCTGAAGACATTGACTCTGCACACCTCATTATAATTTTAAATCACTACAGCCCTTTGAAATCTTAAATTCTAGAGAGATAATCTGTCATAATGCTGCTTTTAAAACCACATTAAAATATTGCTTGGGTTGCCAATATTTCTCTTGTGTGGGAAAATAAAATAAAATGAAAGTTGTATTATCAAGATTTTTCTTTGCTGTTTTTAAGTTGTTCCATATTTACTTGGTAAGAAATCTTACCAAAGCAATTTATTTCATCCATATTCAAGCCATCCTCCAACTTTTTCATCAAATGGCAGTCTCAAGCAACATCTCACACAGCCTCTTTTTAGCTAAAGCGGTTCCACGCGGCAGCACAAAATACAGAGTTTAATTGTAAAGAAGGTAACAGAATATTGGCATCAGCCAACTGTTGATCACAAGAGAGAAAATGCAATAGAGGTTTGCCTATTACTGAAGGAGCCTAAAGGTGGTTTGTGAATCCCATTTACTGTCTAAAAAAAACATGTAAATCCCAGTGCCTTTATCAACAACAGTAAACAAGTTTCAAAGATTAGGTAAAGTCAGCACTTGAGCCCTTGAGGCTTAAAAAGACTTCTAGGATGAACTGAAAATAAGAATGGAAGCCTTTTGGAAAAAAACAAAAAAAATACAATCAGTTATATTTACCTTAAAACCAGGTTACAAATAATAAATACATCACCAAATATAATTTTGTTCACTAGTTAAGATAATTAAGAACCCACTGGAAAACATTTTAAAAGAAAATGATTACTAATATTTAAAACAACAAAGAAATAGATATATCGATAATTCAAAAATCAGAAAATGACATTATATTGTATAAACAAAATATGTCTGGTACCTACCTGGTGCATAGCTTCCATGATGCTTTATTGGGTCTTCCATGTGCAAAAGTCCTGGTATGGAATCAATGTGTGTGTCCTCCCAAAATTCGCATGTTGAAATCTTAACCCACGATGTATTAGGAGATAATGACGAGGCCTTTGCAAGATAATGAAGTCAGGAGAATGGCACCCCCATGAATGGGGTTAATGCCCTTTCAAGAAGAGATATTGGTGCTTTCCCCTCTCTCTGGTCTCTACCAAACGAGGATACAATATAAAGACAGCTGTCTGGAAAGCAGAAAGAGTGTTCTCATCAGACACTGGATCTACTGGCACCTTGATCTTGAACTTTCAAGCCTCCAATACCATGAGAAATATATGTTTGTTGTTTAAGCAACCTTTTAAAAGCCTGAACTAAGGCAATCCCCTTATGAAGTACTCTGTACACATGAAGATGGATCTGTAAAACAATGATGATCACAGGAGACCGTACCAGGAATTGTCACTTGACACAATTCAGGCATATTTAACCTGACCAGCTGCATGTTATGCAGCCCATTGAAGTAGTTCTACACAGCAGGATTGCAGCGCAACAGATGATGATGACTGTGGAAGAGGCCAGCAAGCATCTCCACTCTTAAAATAGTTCCCAAATGATTTCACTGCATATTCACATTGAAAATCCCTGAAATACTGCTAATTTATCAAAAGACATTTAAGAGCTAAAATATGATCTTCTCATTTTAGAATGTTATTTTGACCCTCTATCCTGGAGTATTTGTTGGCAGATTGGAGTAATTCAAGGAAAAATATTACAAAGGCATTGTCATCAAGAAACTTCTGAATTCTCCAGATTAATTGCAAACCCAAAATTATATTTAAAATATTTAAAGTGTTCATTAGAAATAAGAGTATAATTTTGTGAGTAGAGAATCAATTATTTTGTCAAGTTAAATAAAAACAAAGTTTCATAAGAAAATATCATTTGAGATAAATTATGGAGGATACATAGGCTTTTACCAGACAGAGAGGAAAAGAAGAGAACGTAGCACCAAGCTCACATACATCCAATTTACGAGTGTATATAAAGAACAATTTTCTGTTTGATTCAGAAGTTCTCAGTTATAGAAAGGAAAAGAGAAGAAATAAAAGGAAAGGAAAAGATAGAAAATCAAAGAAAGGAAAGGAAAAATAAAAATAAAAGCTAGTAAATACTAAATAGTGACACATCATTAACTGAAAGTTACTTTTCCGATTCTCAATTTTCTCATCCATGAAATAGATATTATAGTAACTGGAGAAAAGATTTCTTGTGAGAACTCACTGTAAAACAAAGATAGAGCTTTTCATATAGTATTTCACCAACAAACAAAAGGCTCATTTTCCTTTTGAAAGAAGAAAAATATTGATGTAAGTTAACACTTAGTTATTAAACATAGTTTGGATAAGCTGTGAAAAGAATGACTGGATAGAATGCTTGCTATATCCTGTGGTACAAATCCACTCTCACTTCTTTGATATAAGGATGGCAAAGAATATTAATGTTTGAAGCAAAAGAAAATTCTAAGATATCCAAGCTGGTTGTCTTAAGGAAATGGTAGTTTCTTCAGTGTTTTTGGAAAGTAAAAATTTTCCAGTAAGTGCATGTAATTTTCTTTTGACTTTTAAGTTTTATTATAAAATCAGGGATATGGTCTATTAAACCAAAAGATTCATATGGATAAATAAAATGCATTCAAAAGGCAGCAAAAGATTCCTATGAATACATATATTTGTATTCAAAAGGCAGCAAATCTTCCAAAATCATGCATTAAAGGAGATCATTTTCTGCTCAAATATTTACATAAATCTGAAATTTGACATTGGTTCTGTAGAAGGGACTAATTCAACTAAATCCACAGTATGTTTATTGGCTTCCTACCATGAGTCAGGTACTTTAATACTTAATATAATATAACATATAAATGTAGGTATGATTAAGAAGTAGATATAACTTCAAGGAATTCATTTATATTAAGGGAAAATAATTCCATTAATTGCATAAATGTCAAAAATATAAATTCTATAAACTTTCTAAATTTTATACTCGATGATGTTGCATAATTGAAATCTTAATGAAATAGAACTAACGATACAAATAATAAAATTAAACAATATTAATTTTTATCAATTTACAATTGTTTGAAACATTATAATGTATATTTTTTCTATTTTCTGTTGTAAGAATTAAATAAAACATAAACTTCCATAATGTTTTAAAAGTATGGTGAAATTTCAAACAACTTTATAACATTTTGCATGGCATTAAAGGTCTTTATTTTTAGCTCAACATGTAAAAAGAAGAAAATCACAGAGCGAGAGTGACGGATATGTAAGACACTATGAAATCATAAAAGGTAAGCATGTTTTTTGTTTTTTGTTTTTTTTTTTTGCCATCCTGGGTAATAACAGAGTGCATTGGATAGGAAATAGCATTCTTTGAACTACACTGTGTACGATTAAAGAGAAATAATAGGAATGAGATACCTTAAACAGAGGAAATAAGTGTATTGAATCAAAGGCATGGACTTGTGTGGCATGATCAGTGAGAGACGAGAAGTTAATCATGATTAGGGTAAAGGAGAGAATTGGCAAGAGATAAAGGTGAAAAGATAAGTTAGGCCAAATATTAAGGAGTCTTCAATACCAAATTAAGGAGTTTCTATACCATTCTGCAGGAAACAGAGATTATCCCAGAGGTTTGTGGGCACAGGAGCAGCATGGTTAAAATACTGTATGGGAAGAATAATGTTGACAAAAGTGAGAAGAATGAGTGTAGGTTGGGAAAGAACATTTAAGACTCTTATGGCAACATTCTAGGTGAGAAATTAGAGAGATTAAAAGGTGACAGGAGGAAAAAGTTACCTACTGGACATTGGAAACATCTAATAATGTGTTAAAACAAACTAATTAATAGTAATTATTATATTTAATGGCTTCTTAGAATCTTATTTGGGAAAGAAATGTAAAAGGTATTTCACTCAACAATCTATACCTCTTTTTGGAGGTAGCAAGTGAACCACCTATTTTTATTAATCATCCACTGGTACCTCTCTATTGTCAGGAAAATTATGTAATAACCTCTTCTTTTTCATTTATCTTTCATGATGTGCAACATAGTATTTCTAGGTTTTCATTGTTTTCTTGATTTTTATGAGTCTATCCGTTATCCATGTACAATGTCTTTGTGTATCATGGCTCTCTCTAAATTGCATTTTATTATGCCAATTACAGTGGAAAATGAACTGGAGATCTCTTCAGGTTATCCTTTAGCAAAATTCAAAATATAAAAAAAGGAATGATAGAATAAGTATTCTAGTAAAGTAGCCAACAGAAGTAATAAATGCAACCACATAAGAAACAATTAAAATGTAAATTTATTTTAGGAAAAGAGTGGTAATATTAATATAGTGAGTTTTATTCTGTATATTCTTTTAGATTAGATCAACATATTAAATTCTACTCACAGTCATAAGAGGATGGGAAATTTCAAGATGGGAAAATTTCTGAGCTGAATTGGTTTAATGAAGACGGACAGAGTAAGTCTCAACTTTGAGATTATAGTCATACATTTTCTATGATAGTAAAGTATCACATTATTAATTTGTTACAGATATAACATGTCAAAATCATTCACTAGGAGCCACATAGATTATTTAATCATTATCCATTGAGTAATTATATGATTAACTGGATTTTTAATCTGACAAGTCTGTAATAAGCCATGTAAACAGCAGCAATGAGGAAATTCTGTAGTCTACAAGTGCATTCATATTTGCAAAGCAAAAAGTAAATTCCTCATCTTTCATGGTTTGTGGTGTTTTCTACATTCTGTTTCTATAATAATTAAAAAAGAAAGAAAGATATTACATTAGTTTCTAGTTTTGATCTTCTAAATAATTGGAAAGTATACAATGGTTTTAATCAGGAGTAAAATCATATTTGTAATTCAGGAAGATTGTAATGTTGACAAATCTGTATTAGGAGGGGTTAGACTAAAGTATAGGGATACTTTAAGAGGCTATTTCAATGAAGGAGGAAGAAAGGGCTAAGGAGCTGATAGGAATTTAGAAACTGGAAATTTTTTAAGGGGAGATCACTATAACTTGTTATTTTATGAGCCGCATAGGTTAAAGGCTAACCTCCACAACAGTACCACTAACAGGGTTTACAGAAGGTCGTGCAGATTTAGTGGAAACATAGTATATTATTTGACTTAAAGATTTCCACAAAAATTACAAAAACAAAGGATAAGATATGATATTGAGCTTCACCAATCAAAGGTATAATATGTGGACCAGCAGCATTAGAGTCCCCTAGGCGTTTATTAGAACTGTAAAATCTCAAGTTCCACCCTAGAAACACTGAAATGGAATCTGAATTTTACAAGAATTCTAGGCCCTTCATATTTGGAAAGCCTTGTTATAGAGAGTGTATTCATATTGCTATAGAGGGACGTGGCAGATATGAACCAGGTGGTCACTACAGTTCTTCCTTGACCACAGATTTTGAAGAAACCTAATAATGTCCAAGGGCTTGAATTGCACAAGAGTTCCTCATTGCTAATTCGCAGAAAGAGTATGCTTTTGACACATTTTTTACCTATCTATGACAAAATAAAAGTGACTTTTATAAAATAAATATATTTATGTTTTTGGTGTTAAAATGAGTGGCTTAATTATGATTTATAATTGCTATACTAATAATTTTATTTGTCCAAAAATAAATTGGTAATCTTAAAAAGGTAAAAGATAAATTGTGCAATATGATACCCTTTTTTGGTAAAAATAAACTTTATGTTTTATATTTACAGAATCATGTTTGACTAAGATGTTGTAAATGAACTTCTTGTAACAAAAAGCCATTCGAACACAATTACTGAGCATCACTGGGTTGAAGAGAGGTTGGGTATTTCACAATCTTCTTTTTTTTATTATACTTTATGTTCTAGGGTACATGTGCATAACGTGTAGGTTTGTTACATATGTATACATCTGCCATGTTGGTGTGCTGCACCCATTAACTCATCATTTACATGAGGTATATCTCCTAATGCTATCCCTCCCCCCTCCCTCCACCCCACAACATGCCCCAGTGTGTGATGTTCCCCTTCCTGTGTCCAAGTGTTCTCATTGTTCAATCCCCACCTATGAGTGAGAACATGTGGTGTTTGGTTTTCTGTTCTTGTGATAGTTTGCTGAGAATGATGGTTTCCAGCTGCATCCATGTGCCTACAAAGGACATGAACTCATCCTTTTTCATGGCTGCATAGTATTCCATGGTGTATATGTGCCACATTTTCTTAATCCAGTCTGTCATTGGTGGACATTTGGGTTGGTTCCAAGTCTTTGCTATTGTGAATAGTGCCACAATAAACATACACATGCATGTGCCTTTATAGCAGCATGATTTACAATCCTTTGGGTATATACCCAGTAATGGGATTCTTACACACCAATAACAAACAGAGAGCCAAATCATGAGTGAACTCCCATTCAGAATTGCTTCAAAGAGAATAAAATACCTAGGAATCCAACTTACAAGGGATGTGAAGGACCTCTTCAAGGAGAACTACAAACCACTGCTCAATGAAATAAAAGAGAACACAAACAAATGGAAGAACATTCCATGCTCATGGATAGGAAGAATCAATATTGTGAAAATGGCCATACTGTCCAAGGTAAATTATAGATTCAATGCCATCCCCATTAAGCTACCAATGACTTTTTCACAATCTTCTTAATAAATGATCAATGACCTCAAACCTATGTAAGTCTAAAACAAGGCTCTGAGTTGCTGCTAAAGTGACAAATTAGAAAATCTGAATCACGGTAATGAAGATGCAAAACATAGGTACAAAAATTGAATGTGAGAAACTGAGTGACTTGCCCGCTTATCCAAGACCCTTAAGAGGTCTGTAGTTATCTGAAGTTAATCGTGGTCTCTGGTTATCGGTAAAGGCATAAATCAGCTCTCTTTAAAATAACTTTCCTAAATTAGGCACAAGTGATTTTTCAGATTAAGATTCAGCAGAAAGCTCATAATTTAAGATAAAAGTAACAAAGCAAGAGCTAGTATGTAGAGAATTAATAAACAAGAAATGTAGTCACCATAACAACTGTAGTTATTGGAGTTTTCAGAATGAGAATATAGCAAAATTTTCTATGAAATATAAAAAGAAAGAAAATTGAATATAAGATAAATATATAATAAAAAACTATCTGAAAAGAAAAGAGATTTGGGGAAAAATTAGAATTTCTACATATGAAAAATACAACTATTAAAAGCATACTAAATGTTAACCTGATGATTAAATGCAGTTGAGAAGATAATTCGCGAGATGGACAATACAATTGAACAAATTAACCCTTAGAGAATAAAAATAAAAATAAAGAAATTAAAGTATACACACAAAAAATCTGGACGATATCAAATAAGAGAGAATGAGAAGGTTGAACGTTCATCTAATAAGAAGCTCATAGGAAGAGACAGAATTAATGAGATACACTATTCAAAGACATAATGGGTACAGATTTTTCAAAAATTTTCTTGGAATTTTAATGACTATCAAGCAGAATAAAACAAATAAAATCTTATGTAAACCTATTTTGGTGAAATTTATAAAAAACAAATGCAAAGACAATAACTTAAAAGACACAGATAAGAACGGTGAGAGTGATAAACTTACTATAACTAGATAGATATATAGATGATTGATTGATAGATAGATAGATAGATAGATAGATAGATAGATAGATACAAATGATAGAATGGAATGATATTTTAGAGATTTTAGAAATGTTCAAAAATGTTAAGTAAAAATTACTGCCAACATAATATTGTGAACTCGAGAAAATACAAGAGTGAAAAAGCAGACTTTTACAGATAAAGGAGAGAAAGAGAAAGATTACTGAAAATAGAGTTATTCAAAGAATTTATACAAAATGCTCTATAAGGAGAAAAATCCAGAAATATAGTCTTAATTACAGAAAAGAATATAAATAAATGCAACCTTAAATATGAACATGCATAAATACTACATTCTTTCTTGCGAAGAAAAAAACGACTAATTTTCTTAGAGGTTTTCAGTTTTGGGTTTTACATTTAAATCTTTAATCCACCTAGAGTTAAATTTTTATATGGTTTAAAGAAGGGGTTCAGTTTCAGTCTTCTTCATATAGCTAGACAGTTATCCCAGCATACCATTTATTGAATAGGGAATCCTTTACCCATTGCTTGTTTTTGTCAGGTTCGTTGAAGATCAGAAAATTGTAGGTGTGCAGTCTTATTTCTGGGTGCTCTATTCTGTTCCATTGGTCAATGTGTCTGTTTTTGTATCAGTACCATGCTGTTTGGGTCACTGTAGCCCTGGAGTATAGCTTGAAGGAGGCCATTATCCCTAACAAACTAACACAGGAACAGAAAACCGAGTATTGGATGTTATCACTAATGAATGGGAGCTTAATGAGGGGAACACATGGACACATAGAAGGGAACAACAGAACCTCGGCCTTTCAGAGGGAGGAAGGAGGGAGAGGATGAGGAAAAATAACTAATGGGTACTAGGCTTAATACATGGGTAATGAAATAATCTGTACAACAAACTCCCATGAAACAAGTTTAAGTATGAAACAAACCTGCATTGTACCCCTAAACTTAAAATAAAATTATAAACAAATAAACAAAAACAAATGAGTGAAAAAGAAAAAAAATACTGAGTAAAAATAAACAATAGGTGTTTTTAAGGAATGAGATTTTCTGTGCTTTTTTCCATCTTTACATTTATTATTATTTAAATATTTCCCAATGAACATGCATTACTTGTGTAATAAATGTAACTATTATTCAAAAGCAAACACTAATTATTCACATTTAGTTGACTATGTTTTCAAACTAACCCAGAGTTTAAGTTAATTTTGATAACGATCATTAAAAGGGAAAATCACATAAACTTTTTTCTCTCCTCTTTTCTACTGTGAGAGTGAGCAGTATTTTTCACACATACACACACATCATATTTGAATTCCTCGAAATGTTAAGCAAACTATTGCTCTAAAATTATTGATAAGAAATGCATCAATCTGTGTATTTGCCAATATGTATAGTATATAATTTAAAAATAATTTCTATATTTTATTCATGTGAAATTTCTTGATTCAGTTTAAACTTTGTTTTATGAAATATGATTCACATCCACCCTTTTAACTACAATCATCTGTATGAGCGACAATACATGTAAGCTTAATGAGAAGTGAGTATGCACCCATACCTGTAGGGGTCAGTTATTATTTGCTATTGTACTCTTTTATTCAATAAACAATTATTTTGTCTAGGAAGGCACACTGAAAATTTATAAAATTTCTACGGAAAAGTGTCTATTTTACTTATATCACCATTTTGGATTTTCTTTGTTCTTTTTCTTTACAATGAATAACAAAAAAATTACAATCAAGGCACATGATATATGTTTTATTCTTCTGTTTTTTGAAATTATTTTTTCCCCACCTCCAGTATTTACATTAACTCAAACATAAACACAGATATATACAGCCATAGCTGGTTTTGAGTTGGACAGGGTGTCTACCCTGTCGATCTCCTTCATCTAGAATTCACATTTTGTCATACAACCGTCATCATCTTTGTTCCATTAATTGTTTGAAGGAGATAATGTCACAAGATTTCAGAATCAAGCTACTTTGTCAATCTTCCTTTGTCTTACACATTGGCCTTTTCTTGGAAACAGAATATTAAAATAATAACAAGACAGCAAAAACCTTTCCTTTATCCAGTAATAGACTTGACAGTTTCTACAATGAAGGGAATCTTTTCAGAGGAGAAAATATGAGGTCATGCTACCAACCAAAATAGCTATTAAATAAATATATGTCTATATAAAATATAATTTCAAATTATGTGTTCTGGGGAAATGCTGAGTTTTCAACAGTTTTAAAGTTATATGGCTAGGTGTATAATAAAAATGTGTCAATTGAATACTCAATACAATTTTAGGTCATGAAAAATTATGTTACAACTGTGGCAACTATAAATAAGTTTTCTACAAGTTAAACAGAGCAATGATATTCCTTATGTTCCAATTAGTAGTGCTGTGAAAAAGAGAAAGGTTTCTAGTACAATTGAAAATGCTGAAAACATTTCAAAAATATTGTTTGTTTTATTCAGTTTGTTATAGCATTAATACATGTTGCTATTACCCAACTTCTCTAAAGTACTTTAAAAATTTCTATTTTATTATTTTAAAAATATTGTAACATCTTCTAGTCTCAAGTATAAATTAGTATAAATTATATGTCAGAAAGCATTAAGTCTGTCTCTCACTCTGTGTCTATGTGCATAAGTATGTGTAGATTTCACTCCATCTCACTATGCTACACATATACAAGAACATGTATACATTGATAGAAAGAGAAAAGCACATTCCTTCAAGTACAATTAAATGACTGGCTATACTCCCTTGGAAGGGTGACTTGCTAGCATTTCCAAGGTGAGATTTATAGAATTGGAATGATTTAATGCATAAAGTATATTTCCTGGGAAAATTCAGTTAATTCTAATATTCTCAAAATCCTTCTTTCTCAGACTTTACATGTAGATTGCTTCATGTTGCCAATTTTTTAAATAAAACAATAAAAGTTAACTAACTGCAAATAAAATATATATTAAAGATTGTTGGGTAACTTGTATACTAATATGTGTTGCAGTTCTTATTTTTCAAACAAAACATATTTAGACTCAAACATACCTAATATTAAATTTTAAAACATATGTTACCTCTAAAAACAAAACAAAAACAAATTTCAAATATATCAACAGCATCATATATAAAATATCTCAGCTTTCAAAGACTATTTTGATAATTCCCCATTTTAAAAGTAGCCCATAAGCCTTTGTTTTGGGGTTTTTCTGTATTTGTTTTCTTTTAAGAAAATAGAATTTAATATTGCCCCGTCAGCTTATGATTATCAAATGAAGCTTGATTGTATATTTTAGAGTCTTAATAGACATAATGATTAATTATTCTTCAGGAAAACCCAAAGGAAATATACATGTTTACCTTCATTTATTTCTGAACCTGTTAACATCACACAAAGAATATGAAGTAAAATATTATTGTAAAATAAATTTCAAAATTAGGGGCAATACAATGCCATCAGAGGAGGGAGGGCTGTGTAATTAGAAACTTGGAAAGTAAAAGAACAAGTGGCAATTGACTTAGTTGATTAAAGGAGCTAAATGCAAAGCTAGCAATTGGGGAACTGAGAAGAGACATGCTGATTCATGCAGTAATATAAGGGGGAGTTTCAAGTATTAGAGACCAAAGTGTCTCTGAAGTTTGTAAAAATATCAAAATGATTGATTGTAAGTCTTTTAAGGAGAAGTCAAAACAACTTATACTCCCTCACCTAACAGCAAAGAGAGGTAACGAATTTCTTTCCAGCCCCTGAGAAGATGGTGTCTGTCTGGGCTCTGAAATGGGAAACCACCTGAAGCTAGAAATAAGCTGCCTCAGTGGAAAAGGATTGAAGTCTATAAATCTCATAAGAAAATCTTCGACTCTCTTTCCACTTCTTTGACTTCTGAATTCTGGGAAAGACATAAGCCTCACACTAGAAATTATTTTTTTGTTGTTGTTTGAAAACTAATAGTCACAAAGGAAAATTCCTACATATATTAGCATTTGTGGATATCTCAAAATATGGCCACATCCATTCCTGGCAATAACAAATGAAGCCCATTAGTTGGTAAGCCCAGCATTGTGAACACAGTCATAATGTGTCATTATAGTCAGCACACGAGTGACTCACTCCTAAATATAAGTAGATATCCAAAGTTCACTAGATATTTCAGTTATTTTTCTAACATGACAGGTAAAAAACAGTAAATCATAAAATAAAAACATAAATAATTTCTTCTTAGAAGAGACAATGTAGGGAGCAATAATTTATCTCAAAGAAATAAGGGATATACTACCTTTATGAAAAGTGAACAAGAAGCTATAAAGTGCTTCATAAATTAGCTGTCAGAAGCTGATAGAAAGCCAACCAAAAAGGTAACAATAAAAGTTTTATATTTTACTTATAGAGTTATAGAATGCAGAGAGAGTCATATGACAGAAAACAAGATGAATTGAGGAGGAAGACAGTGGTTCAAACAAACCAAAACAGAGACAGGTATAGAAGTATAGACAGCTCTTCCAAATTAGTAGGTAAGAAGTAGAGTTCAGCAGTAATGTTGACACCTCTGGAAGAGATACGACTTATTAAAAAATCAAGCATATATATCATATATATGTATATAAATATAAACTTTGAAAGTAGTATTTGAACTTGATCCTTAAAACAAACTGATAAAATTAGAACAAGATGTTTTTCCTTTACAATAGACTGAAAAAGAGTTCAACAAGAAGCAAACAACAAACATAGTGTCACACATTCAAGTTGTATTACGGCAATGCATTTTGAATCCAAGTTTTCATATGCAAAAGTTTTAAAATATGGCCAGAAAATACTTTGACATTTTTTACCATTGAAATGTGATGTTTTTTACCAATTCCTCTTGAATCTGATATCTTTAACTGTTGGATATGAAATACAGAAGTGATGCTGGCTAGTTTGTAGGTCTAGGCTTTTATAAATTGGCAGCTTCTACTTCCCATGTCTAAAATACTTTTGTAAGACAGCCTCTATAGTTCAGCAAGCACACTCACTTGGAGAGGCCCTGTGCAGGTATACAGTCCAAGAAACCCAGCCAACGTGTGAGCAACTTGCTTGCATTAATCACCTGACATGTAAGCAAGGAAACATTCGAGATCACTCCAGCTCCTGCCACTCCTTGACAGCAATCACCAGAAGAAAAGAAAGAGGGAAAAACATCTAGCTTAGTGCTCCAAATGCCTAGAAATATGACAGATAATACTAAAAATCATTATTGTTGTTTAATCTACTCAGCATTGAGGAAATTTATTATTAAGCAATAGACTGTGTTTTTAGAGCGAGGTGCTCTAATAACAAAAACCTAAATGGTGCAGCATTGGCATTGGAATTGGACTGAGATCAGAAGCTGAAAGATGAATGTCCTTGATGCCTATAGATGCAGCTAAGCTGTAGGTAAGGGCTCAAAGAAAGTGAAAAGAACGTTATTGGAACATAAAGGGAAATAATACCTTGTTAAGTGATGGTAGTAATGTAGATGGTAGTAAATAGACCTAATAAACTTGTCAATCTGAGGAGAGTTCCATGCATACTAAAAACAAAACCGAAAAACCTAATCATGTGTTTTCTCTTTGCCTATGAATAATCAAGGACACATAGAGGAGAGAGATGAGTAGTATTTTAAAAATGCTAAATATGAGGGAGATTGCATGTTTCTGGTATGACTAAACACACTCCTACCAGATCTACCTTTCCACAAATAACAGTGGAAAATATTGGAGAAAAACAACAAAGAAAGAACAACAACAAAAAAAAAACCACAATGATCTGAAAAAAAGATCATTAGAGTGAAAAAGCAGGTTTATACTGGATGGGACTCAATAGTTGAAAAACCAAACTGGTTCAGCTTGTGGCAATAACCACAAGCATTCCAATATTCTTGTGTGAGCACAGTGAACATGTATTGGAGTACATACGAATGTAAACTGGCTTTGGCAATCTTCCAGAATAATAACTGAAGACAAAGCATTATCTAATTATCGATCTCTCTTAGCTTGCTACGCAGATTGAATTGTTAATTCCATATCAGTCATTATTTGTGTTACGAGGGTAATATTTTATTAAGACCCTTATAATCCACAATTTCCAGTATTTAAGAGCTTTCTTATAATCCACACTAGACCATTAAGTGTGTATTCTGTAGGTATGAACATGCATACATCTATTTAATAATGTCTTCTTTATTAATTCCAAAATTTCTTGATGCTCCAGGTACCCTATATTGTTTTGAATTAACCACCGAGTAGCCTTAGGAATTCTCGCTTTCCACCTAGCTTGTCCAATTGAAACAAAACCAAAGGCTTCTGGTTTCAGCTCAGAAAGCTAAAGCTTCAAAGTCATTACTCTTATTCTTATGACAAGAAACATCTGATCAAACTAAAAATCAATGACTTTTATTGTACTAATAGAAGAACTAAAATTACAGGGCAAATCTCTGCACTGAACAAAACACATATCCAATAAATCACTGTTATGAAAACATACAAAGAACTCTAAAATTAAATGATACAACAAACAGCTTAATTAAACAATAGGCAAAAATCTGAATAGATACCTTATCAAAAATAATGTAGACGGCAAAATACTTATGAAAAGATACTAAAATCATATGTCATTAGGGAGTTGCAAATTAAAACAATGAGATTGTACTACAGACTTATTAGAATGGTTAAAATTCAAAACCCTGAGAATACCAAATGCTGGTAAGATGGAACAACAGAAAATCTCATTCATTGCTGATGGAGTCCATCTTACCAGCATTTGGTAAATGTTTAACAGTTTTGTACAGAGATAAACATTTTTGTCACCATATGATCCAGTAATGCTTCTAGAAATTCTGATTCAATTGATTTGAAAATTTACATCTACACAAAAGCTTGCCCATGAATTTTTATGACAATTTTATAAATAATTACCAAAAACTGGAAGCAATCAAGATGTTTCTCAATAAGTGAATAAACATTGCTACATATAATGGAACATTATTTAGCAATAAAAAGAACAAAGCAATCAATCACTGAATAGACATGCAGGAACTTTAAATGCATACTGTTAAGTGAAAAATAAAAATCCATTTGAAATAGCTACAAAATCCTTATAGCTACAAATTCCAATATATGACATTCCGAAAGAGTTAGATCTGTAGAGAGAATAAAAAGGTTGGTAATTGCCATAAGTTTAAGGTAAGGGAGAAAGGTAGCCATAAATAAGTTTAAGTAGAGCATAGGGGATTTTTAGATGATAAAACTATTCTGTATGATACTGCAATCCTGGATACATGACATAATACATTTGTTAAAACCTATAAACTTTGTAGCACAAAGAGTTAATATATTCAAATAAAAAATATTTTAGGAGATAGAGGATCTCAGGAAGGAAAGGTGATTGTGACAAGACAATCTTCTTGTATTTAAAATGTATTAAACAACCTCCCAGAATGGGGGAAGGGAAAAAAAGGTGCTGATCTAGTAACTTACAGAAAAGGAATTGCCTGTTAACATTATATTCTTGTTGAAAAAGTTGTGTCCCACATGGCTATAGCTTAATAACTATGATATTACTACACATTCATACTGGAATTGAATAAAGTAAATAAATGGTAGATGTTAGGAGTCAGATTTTTACATGGCTTACACATAATCAATGGGAGAAGCCCCAAGTGATACCTGGTTCATGGATTGGAGCTGGAGACATCAGTAACGATTCATGTGTACCTTAATATAAACACTTATGGTTACATACAGCTACATCTATTTACATAGGGTGAAACAGGACCATGTATTTCTTTGCTCTGTCAGCTTAGCGGACCCAAAAGAAAAAGTATGGGGTAGGAAATACACAAGATAAGCCTCACTTTCTAGTCCCAAAAAGTAATGAAGTAAGTGATAAAACAAATAAACATACATAGGAGTGAACTGGAAGAGGTCTCAGTGGCCAAACCTGAAATAATTTGAATAACAAAAGTAATATTAGATTGTACCCTAAAATATAAAATAAATATCAAAGAGTCCATGCCTGAAAATAATAATAAATCAGAGAAATGAGACAAATCTCCAGTGCAGAATAATTTCAAGTAACTTAGGTTGATTCCATATTGTTGCTATTGAAAATAGTGCTGCTATAAATGGGAGTGCAGATGTCTCTTTGTCTCTTTGACGTACTAAGTTTCTTTTCCTTGGGTATACACTCAACGTTGAGTATTGCTTTGGGGTTTTATCTGGTTCCATACAAATTTTAGGATTTCATTCGTGGGACCAGAAGCCCAGCCCCCAGCCTTCAGGCCCTCCCTGGCCCTAAGGTGGGGCCTTACTGGGGACCTGCCCACTTCTGCCCAGTAACCTGTCTGCCTCCTGCTGCTGTTCATACCACCTGGCCTTGGCCAGACTTTGAGATCTGAGTGAGTGCCAAAAGCAGGAGAAGCCAGGCAGTGGGAGCAGGCACTACTGAGCCTGAAAGGGTCAGGGGTCTTCCTAGTCCCCCAAGAGTGCAGGGATGCCTGAGCCTGCAGACATGGTTTGTGCAGTTGCAGCTATGCCCAGGAAGGCAGGTCTCCCGCCTGCTCAGTGGAGCAGAGGCCTGGGTGTGCAGCTGTGGTTGGGTGGCTCCATGGAGCTGGTAGCCGTGGCCATGCCTTCCTTTTGCAGCTGGCATGATGGCGGCAGCATGCCATCTGGAGCGACTGCTGCTCTCACCATAAACCAGAAACCTTTAAAACCCACAAGTAATATAAAAATGAACACAAAATTTAGCAACTCCATAGAGATCTAGTGGGGAAATAATGTGGAAATCAAATAGCACACATAGCCATGGAGGAAAATCCATTTCCTTCAAAACAAACTATGAAAGCAGAACATATTTGTAACCAAAGATAACTCATTATCTCACATAAGCATTTGACCTATGACTAACCACTATTATTAAAAAATACAAAATCTAATAACAGAATAGACAAAAAATGAAAACAGAGAAATAAAAGTGAATTGATTAAACATGAGAGAAATAAAACAAAATATTTAAAAATATATCAAAATGAAGAATAAATTTCCACAAGCCAAAGGGATAATAGGCTCAAATAAAAAATTGATTAAGAACACTGAGAAAAGACCAGAGAGCACCCAAGAAAATAAAATTCATGTAAAAATGCATATAGAAGAGGTCAGAAAGTAATAGAAATAGAGGACAAAGAATGAATAATATTCATCATTTTGAATCCCTAGAGAAAACAAAACTGTAACACAGAAAATAGAAAATACTTAAATTTACACATTGAAAGGTGTTGCTAGATACCTGAGAACATTAACCTAGAATAATGAACTCTGAATTTAAAGGAAAACATAAAATCTTCTAAGCCTCCAGGGAAAAACATCAAATAATTTATACTTTAAAAAAATTTCAATAATTATTCTATCTTTGTCATTCTTGTTTTAGTGCTTTTTTTAACTCAGTTTTTAAGTCAAACCAGTCACTTGCTATACATGTTAATATTTTTCAAAATACAAGATTTTGATCTATTAAGTAGATCTTTACCATTTGCCTCAATAATTTCTGCTTCTATCTTTATTATATTATTTCATGTGTGTGCGTCTGTGTGTGTGTGGGGGGGCTATTTTGTTATTCTTATCATTTATTGAGATGAAAATGAATTTCATTTATCTTCCTCTTACACAGTAACATTTTTGTATTCTATTTTCTGATTGCTGCTTCTAATGTATAGATTTTTGTTTTTTATGGTTGCGATTTTTAAAAAGTTTGGAATTTTGGTTTCTATTTCCCATTTCACACAAGAGTTATTTAGTTGAAATTTTTATAATTTCCAGGAGAAAGGCGCTATTGGGCATAAAATTGTGAGTTACCTCCATGTTTGATTCATATACTCACTACAGATAATTGCAACTACAACTGTGTCTTTTCAGCTTTAATCAACTTACTATATAGGAACACTACTGGTATGGTGGTAAGACAGGCTGAGGCGCATTATCTAATTAATCCTCGAGTTAAATCTCAGACCTCTAATAGGTCTATGTCTCAAAGCTGTGACTTTCACTGTTGATTTTCTCATGGCATAACTTCTTTGTCCATTGGTCCCACTCCCTTCTTTGGCTGTGGTGTTCCCAATCTATTTCCTTGAAGCCCTATTACTTATCAACCGTTTTTTTTAGATCACCCATTTAGTGAAGCAGAAAAGTTTGAAAGGACTGGAATGGAAAGACCCCTCTTCAGCTAGGATAAGGCTCTATTAAAGTCTTTGGCCCTGGGTATTTGATATTTGGTTATTTGGTAGTGATCTACATTTAGCTTTCAACAACTTATCAAAATTGCCATATAAGTAATTTTACCAGTTTATGACTCCCTGTAGCAGATCTTGGCTGAACAAACTTGCCTTTCCAGAACTTGAGGTGGTGATTTGCCTGTAATCTCAACAGCTTATAGGCCCAAGAAAAGTCATTGATTTTCAGTTTGTACAGGTGTTTTCATTGTTGAACAGATAGAAGTAATACCTTCTAAGCTATTTACACGTCACAGCTGAGCTCACTCCTCCCCTCACTCAGATGCTCCAGGATCCCTGTCCTTTTTATCTTTCCAGTTTTCCAAACATGTCTTACCTTATTCCTCTGAAATTGTTTCCTCTGCTAGATCAGAGATTTCAAAAATAAATTATTTTTCTATGTTTAATACTTTTAATTAAAGTTAGACTTTATAATTATTATTTATTTTTCTTTTTGAGACGGAGTCTTGCTCTGTTGCCCATACTGGAGTGCAGTAGTGAAATCTCGGCTCACTGCAACCTCTGTTTCCTAGGTTCAAGCGATTCTCTTGCTTCAGCTTCCCAGTTAGCTGGGATTACAGGCATACGCCACCACGTCCAGCTAATTTTTATATTTTTAATAGAGACGGGGTTTTGCCATTTTGGCCAAGCTCGTCTCAAACTCCTGACCTCAGGTGATCTGCCCACCTCAGCTTCCCAAGGTGTTAGGATTACAGGTAAGAGCCAACACGGCCGGCCGACTTGACTTTATTTTTTTTTTAATGGTCTTGCTCTGTCATGTGGGCTAGGTTGCAATGGCACAGTCATAGCTCACTGTACCCTCAAACATACAGGCTAAAGAAATCCCTCCATCTCAGCCTGCAAGTTGCTAGGACTACAGTTTTACATCACCATGCCTAGCTAATTTTCTTTTTCTAATTTTTTCTTTTGTAGAGATGGGGGTCTTGCTATGTTAACCAGGCTAGTTTCAAACTCCTGGCCTCAAGTGATCTTCCTGCCTTGGCCTTGCAAAGTGCTGGAATTAAAGAAATGAGCCACTATACCTAGTGGACTTTACAATCTTTAGAGTATATTTTGAGTTTGGGGAATAAAAATAGAAATACATTTACTGTTAAAGTTTTATTATTTATTCTTTGCTGAGAAGCCAACCATTACAACTGTAATAAACTACTACAGCCCACAAAATCTGAAATAAGCAGCAAGAAATACTGAAGAACACTTTAAAAATTTCAATAACTATGTTGAAAGTTTTAGGCAACAAATTTTGATATGTGCACACAATTTAGTCAAAATCACACTGAAACTTGCAGTATTAAGACAGCTCCAGGCCATTTGTAGACGAAGCCTCATTTCTCTTTTCTGTCTTACTCTATTCACTGTTGCATTTCTTAGAACCTATATCTGAAAAGTTCTAGCTCATTGAGCATATGTGTAAATGTGTGTGTGTCTGTGTGATGATTTTTATTTTAAATAATTAGGCTAGAAAAAGTATTATTTTAAGACTAGATTTATAAAACATACTAGCACTGAATCAGTTTTGCTAATTTGAGGAACATTTAATTATTATTTTATATGGTGCAGTTTCAATGAGATGCAGTAGCTCATTGAGAATGCTACTGTGGATAAAATTTATAAATTGACAGGGAAAATTTTAACAAGTGTACAGATGTCAGCACTTTCTTTTTAACTGTTAAGTCTTTGTATGCCATGTGCTTTCTGTCTTATATTCCAATGTAATAAAAAGGATTTTCTTAAAATATTCACTAGAGTGAAGTAAAATTTAAATTATTTGACATGGACTATCTGAATAATTGCTGTAGTGTTTTGGACCATCTTACTGATACTAGAAGAACCAAGTAGCCTAATTGTTATTTGTTAATAAACTTTCTTCAAAAATTCTTGATTTTTTTCTCAATATGGCATAAATAAAATAAATGCTTGCTGAACTGTCAAATGTCAGGATTTAGTTCCTGAGAAACTTAGGGAAAATGTAGGTTAAAATGTCATAAGGTCAACTTTGCATGTTCTGATAATGTCCCTTCTTCATTCTTTGTTGATGGGTGACAAATCAGATTTGAGGCTAAAACTGTTGTTTCTACTGTGGTTATTCATTTAAAAATAGATCCCTGTATATTTCACTGAGTCCATTTATCTTTGTCTCACTCCAAAAAATGGGTAAGACACATGAAGAAACAGTTTAAACTGAACCCAAACATAACAGAGTTCTGATCATTGTTCATAATAAGAGAAATGCAAGTTAAAACCACTTCAGATACAATTTCTTAACCATTAGAGAAAAATCCAAAAGTTAAACAAAATACTCCAGGGTCATTGTTAGAAGATGATAGGGTACTAATTCATTATTTTGATAATATGTAAATCAAAGGAAATAATGATATATCTTGCTTTTCATTTTTCCCCTTATTTTTAACCAGCTTTATTGAGGTAAAGCTGAAACTAATCTGCACACATGTAATGTGTAGAATTAGTTAACTTCACCGTCAAGACAATGAAGATATTCACAGCCTTTAACAGATTTGGATGCCCCTTGGTAATCCCTTCTATCTGTCCATATTTTCCAACCTCCTCAAATTCCAGATAAATACTTATCTACTTTCTATGACTATGTATTAGTTTGCTTTGATGTTTGTATCAAAATAGAAACAAAGGTATTGATCACTGGTTATGTTCACTGTTATTTGTTTGTTTGTTTTGTTTTGTTTTTGAGACAGAGTATCGCTGTCTGGAGTGCAGTGGCAAGATCATACCTCATTGTAACCTGGAACTCCTAGACTCAAGTGGTCCTCCTGCCTCAGCCTTGAGTTACCACTACTACAGGCATGTGCCACCATGTCCAGCTAATTTATTATTATCATTTGTTTAAAGATGGAGCCTCACTGTATTGCCCAAGCTGTTCTAAAACTCCTGGTAGCAAATGATCCTCTTGTCTTGGCATTCCAAAACTCTGGGATCACAGGCATAAACCACCACAACTGACTCTTTGTTTTTAAAGATGAAAGTAATTAGAGTAGCAGTTTTTAAAGTCTGGTTCCTGTACCAACAGCATAAGCATCACTTGGAAACTTGCTGTCAATACAGATTCTTAAGACTCACACCAAATTTATGGAATTAGAAATTCTACTATCATTTGGGCTGATCTAGATTAGAAATATCTGTCAATACCAATTCCATTCAGATTATTTTTAAAGTGGTAGGTATTGTATATTTAATCTTGTTTTTTCTTATTTGAATTACATTTTAAGCTAACAATGATAGAGAAGTTGATCATCATATAAATATTTTAACCACCAAATAAAGAATGATAGGATTAGAATTTCATAATTTTGCAACCCATGATGAAACACGTGTAATAAGCAATTGTCATCAATTTAGCAAGGAAATGTTAAGACCACAAAGTGAGATAAATAAAGATCCTGGCACTCTTGTAAAATAGAAAACAACATGTATAAAGTATTCACCAATATCCAGAATTAGATATATTACTTACATATACTTATAAGTGCGGAATAAACTACTTATTGGATTTAAATGACCACAAACAATTATTAGGTCTCATGAAGCTAAGAGTTATGTCAGACAGGACACTGCACGCACTTTTTGTTTCTGCTCCACAGCATCTGGGTCCTCAGGAGGAAGATTTGAAGGATGGGGCTGAAAGTATCTGAAGGCTTATGTATTCACATGTCTAGTGGTTGATATTGGCTATTAGCTGAGGCTCTAGGTGGGCTGTCAACAAAAACATCTACATGCTGGCATTCCCATGTGTCTTGTCCTCCACCAAACGTGATGATGGTGGTTGGGTTCCAACATCAACATTTGGGGAAAAAGAACAGGAGAGTCAGGTCAAAATGGTATCGTTTTTGAACTAGTCACGGACATTGCATACCATCACATTTACTATACTGCATTAGTTGGGACGGTCACAACCCTTCCCCAAATCTAATGGGAGAAACAAACTACACTCACAGTGAGATTGCAAAACATCATAAAACGGTGTGCGGAATGGCATAAACACATAGGTGTGGCTGGTTTGGGAACATCTAATTTACTTAAATGACAAAACTCTAATAGGAGAAATGAGATTTTCCATTCCCTTCCACAGGCAGCATTGAAGAAAAAATAAAAAAAGAGGTGGAGGGGAAACTCCCAAATCAAGGATAACTTAAGAGGTGTATCAATTAATTGTGATGTATAGAATTTCTTTGAATTTTGATTAAAACAAGCTGCATCAAAAGTTGGAGAAAATTGGGGTAATTTGAAGGCAGACTATATGGAGATGTTAAGAAATTGTTATTTTTGTTTAGTAATGTTTAGTATTATGTTTTCTTTTTATTTTTGAGAGTCTGTAACGTAGAGTTATATACTAGATTATAAATGAATAACATAATTTGTGGTCTGCAATTTGATTGAAAATAATCTGTGACTGAAAGAATTTGGGCATATCAATGTGATTGTTAGACCACAATTTAATAATTGCTAATTTTTGAATTGGGTTAATGGGTGCCTAAGAATACAATATACTATTCATATTCCATGTACTATACTACTACATATTACTCATATAAATACATGGTATGTACTTTTGTCTACATGTTAGAAACATTCCATTATACAAAGTTTAATGAGCAAGATAAAGTCTAGGAGTAGTCTGAGAGAATTTTATTACCTTCTTACTTTGAAAAGTTTATGAATCCTTAAATATTAACCAGAATTAAAGATCAGCTAAATGGCAATTGCTTTCAGAAGTCTGATCATCATTCCGCGTTTACAATCCTGAATAAATAAATTTCTGAGATGAGGGTGATGTCAATATCAATCACAATATATTTGTGATTGTAAGTTTTCTGGTTTTGTTGTAAAATGATAATGGTATAAGAAGCCTCTTGGCTTGATTGGAGAAAATAAAATATAAAATGTTTTATATATCAAGCCATTGATTTCTTTTTTAAAAAAACATGCCTAATGAATATCTTACTATGCTATGCATGTGGGTTTTCATTACTATAAGAGTGTACTGTAATTTGGCTGAGTGTGGTGGCTCATGCCTGTAATCCTATCACTTTAGGAGGCTGAGGCAGGCAGATCACTTGAGGTCAGGAGTTCCAGACCAACCTGGCCAACACGGTGAAACCCCATCTCTACTAATAATACGAAAATTAGCCAGGCATGATGGTAGGTTCCTGTAGTCCCAGCTACTCAGGAGACTGAGGCAGGAGAATCGCTTGAATCTGGGAGGCAGAGGTTTCAGTAAGTCAAGATCATGCCAATGCACTCCAGCCTGGGTGACAGCATGAGATTGTGTCTCGAAAAACAAACAAACAAACAAACAAAAAACAGAATGTACTGTAATTTATTTCTATTTCTTCTACACACACATACACAGAAAATCAGTGACTATGATGGTCCCATCATGTCCATGGTTTCAATTTATTTCCATGATTTCAGTTAACCTCCATCATGGTCCAAAAGTATTAAATGAAAAATTCCAGAAATAAACAATTCATAAGTTTTAAACTGTACAAAGTTCAGAATAGTATGAAGAAATCTCTTGCAGTGCCGCTCTGTCCTGCTGAGATGTGAATCTTCCCTTGGTACAGTGTATCCGGACTCTATGTACTACCTGCCTGTTAGTCACTTAGTAGCCATCTTAGTGATCAGAGATGATGATCAAATCGAGTGGCATGATCTTACAGTCCTTGTATTCAGTGACTCTTATTTTTTTTTAACTGTATATATATGCACTAAGAGATGGTGTTTTTGGCACATTGCCCAGGCTAGTCTCAAACTCCTAGGCTCAAGCTATCCTTTTGCCTCAGCCTCCAGAGTAGCTGGGATTACAGGTGCATGCCACTAGTCCCCAGATAGGTAACCCTTACTTAACAATGGTCCCAAAACACAAGAGTAGTAATGCTGGCAATACAGATATGCTAAAGAGAAGCTATTAAGTGCTTCCTTTGTTATAGGACCAACAGGTTCCTAAGTCTGCTGCATGGTAACAGTCCAATTCCATTGAGATAGCAGGATTTGCGGCAGATTAATGATTGCAGGGAACCCTCAAATCTATCTCCCTGAGGTATTCTGGGCTGGATTTGTTAAAAGAGTCAAGGAGAGTGAGAGGCTGGAAAATTGGGGTCGTTGATTGGTTGGGGCAAGGCGGATGAAATCATCTAGATGTGGTCACTGCATTGTTTGCTATGTCAACTCCTCATGGAATCCTTATGATCAGCCACAGCTGAGTGCAGCACTGGGCAAGCATAATAATAGACAGGTGTATATGTCTGGCTTGATCACCACCATGTGCAATGTGCCTAGCACTGTACCCAGCCATAGCAGTCATCCACATTTTGTGACTGGAGGCATTTCTGAATATAGTGAACAAATTTCTGAATATAGTGTCCTCATTATTTAAAGCATTTGCTGACAAGTCATTCTTATTTACGCATAGCTTTTTCTGGAGGTAATTATAGTCCTCATTTTAAAAGGGACAAGAATATAACCTTCCACCTGCTCAAAAACATTACTCTAGAAGCCTTCCATAGTTGTCAAATTACAAGTCTATAACTAATCAATTTCCTTCATAGTTGTATCTTTTTCTCTAGATGACCTTTTATCAAATTAAAAAAAAAAAACAACATGGGAATTGACATAGAGATTAAAAAAAGCATTCTTAATACTATTTATTATTTTGGACAATAGAAAGCAGACTCTTAGGAATGTTAATTCTGCAAACAAATATATGCATATCAAGCTCAAGAATTTTGAGAGTAGAGGGATCTAGAGATATGAAAGTAGAGTATGAAATGCATTTCTGGGTGGAAAATCACAAATAGGGAATGAGAGGTGGGAAAATGTATAGCTGCGATCATGGGGACATAACTGAGGGTAGAATAAATGTTACAGTAAAGTGTGTATAATGATGATGATGATGATGATGATGATGATGATGTTCTATACTTCATAAATTTGACTGAGGCTGAACGTGAAACAAAATTAAAGTTGATTGATGCCAGGAAGTTCTCTGAGAATTTTTGTTCATTTGTTTAATGCTATAAACCATACCAAAAATCACTAGGAAAAATGAAGTATGAACTATTATCATTAATCATATCTGAACACTGTCATTATTCACTGTTTGTTGATTTGCTGAACTTTCTTTTACCCTTGGTTGCTTCAGGAGTTCTCTTCCTCGCTTAATCCAAGATAAGAAAATTGTGTAACAATGGAAAAGAAAAGCTATTCAACATCAATGAAAGAGGATTCCATCTTGCCAGTGCCGCTTATCCATGATATGTCCTTGAAAAATCCTTTAATATATTTGAATCATGGATATGATATTATAAATAGAACCCTTTATTGCATGGGATTATTTGAAATAATGCAAGTTTAATTGAAAACATGTTTTATACATTATAAAACATTATGCAAACTTGCAAACTGTTAGTATTTTCATTGACCATTTTTATACTTGGTATGCTTAATTCAGATTAGATATTTGTTTATATTAATCTTCCAAAATACACATGATATTATAATCTTCTACTCCTTTCAATTATATAGGGATATTTTTGTCATTCTCAAATTCAAAAGGCAAAATTTTCTCCAAGTTAGTTGGAAACTATTTGTTCAAGCCCTCTTATAGAGAAAGTAACCCATTTCCACTGGAATGCGTGCTCACTAGGTTAGGTCAAAATTAGATGCCTTGACTTCCTGACCGTTAACATACATACAACTCTGTGTTTAAAACAGAAAACAAACAAAAAAATAAGAGTAATCATACCATTAAACTCATAAAACTAAAAATAATAAAAGCAGACTTTTTTAAAACAATGGCCGGTTGATAGAAGTTTCCCTAAATAAAGAGAAAGTCTAAGAATGACTACCTTGGGGAACACCAGTACAAAGAGAAAACTCACCAGCAGGAAGCAAAAGAACCCAGGGGGCAAAAATTTCGACAGATAAAATACTTTGTATACTGGACTTTTTTGAGTGATTTGTCTATCTTTCCGATCTTAGCTCTATTAAATACATGCCCTGGGCAGCTTTACTAGTTAAAACAAATGAGAAAACAAAAATTAGACATTTCCAACTGTCTCCGCCCCTTTTTCCAGCCCCTACTGTGCTTCAGCTAATGTAAAAATGTTTTTGGTATATAATTTTTCTATGAAATAGTTACTCAGTAAAATGGCATAGATTCATTTTAATGAGATCTTTAAAACAGACGGGGATATTTTAGCTGCCCTCAAACCTTTTGCTTGAACAATTCACTTTGTAATTAGTGGTGTGGTAAAAATTTCCTTTAAAAGGGGTAGGAAGTGAATGCATTTTCAGGCTGTCATGAGAAAATCTGTGAAACACAAGTGATCCATGAGACAATATTTTTTTTAACACTTATTTTCTTTACAGTGGGCAATTTAAAAGGCCATGAGTAATTTTCCATTTTTCATCATGTTGTTTACTCCCTGGAGTTTTATTAAAAGGGTAAACAATTGAATAAATGCAATTGAAGTGGAGGAGGTGGTCTTTAAAAATAATTTCCTTTTATGTCTGCCCCTCTGATTTTCTTTCATTATAAAATAGCTCTTTGCAATTTTATTGTTATATATCTTTTTGGGTTTAATGTGAGTTTTTTTCTTCCCTATTTATATTTTCCACCATTATTTTTCTAGCCAAACCTGCACAGAGTAATATAATTCTTATAGCAAAAATATCTTTCTCTACTTAGATGTACAAGATATTCTCTGCAATATTTAACAGCAAAAATAAGAAGGTCATTTTTTTAAAGTCAATCTCCTTCATAAACTATCAAAAATGAAATCTTCCTGACAAAGGTTTAAATACTTTAACACATGCTATTAAAAATGACCTATAACAATTTCCTTCATATAGAAATATTTGTTGCTTAGGAACCAACATATTTACATGAATTATTTTGTACATCTGATAATAGAAAAACTGAACTAAGATAAAAATAACTGCTTTATATATTTGTTTGTTTTGTATATTGAATTTCATTCCTTGAATTTGATCTCTGTGTTTCACTGGATACATTCTATAATTTGTTTCTGCTTATTATTTTTTTAGGCTTGTTGTTTTGAATGATTCCCTCAGTTATGTAAACCAGTTTGAAAACAAATTAAACTATTATTATCCTTTTATTTTTCTATAGACCCTGACGCTGTGCCCTCAAACTTTCAGTCATATGCTGAGCTCTCTAAGTGCACTTGTCTCTCAGATCTTGATCTGGCACAAGCTCTATTTCTGGTTTGAGAACCTTTACTTTTGCCTTAAGATTCCACTTAAGCTCCCACTTTCACAAGATTCCTCTAGTTCTCTGCAGCTCCATTCTGCCAAATGTATTTATTCGGACTTTGGGATTCTACAGACCCTGTTTCGTGTTAGAGATTTTCCTCATACCTTCGGTGTCTGTTTACTCAGCTGATTATTTATTTTGCTGTGCAGAAGGTTTTTAGTTTATTGAGGCCCCATCTATATTTGTTTTTGTTACATTTGCTTTTAGATTCGTGGTTATGAACTCTTTGCCTATGCCAATGTCTAGAACAGTTTTTCCAGTTTTATCTTCTAGAATTTCTATGGTTTCAGGTCTCACATTTAAGTTTTTGATAAATCTTGAGTTGATTTTTTGTATAAGGTGAGAGGATCCAATTTCATTCTTCTGCATGTGGCTTGCCAAGTATCCCAGCACCATTTGTTGAATAAGGTGTCCTTTCCCCACTTGATGTTTTAGTTTGCTTTGTCAAAGATCGGTTGGCTGTAAATATTAGGCTTTATTTCTGGGTTCTCTATTCTGTTACATTTGTCTGTGTGCCTATTTTTATACCAGTATCACCATGTTTAGGTAACTATTGCCTTGTAGTATAGTTTGAAGTTGGGTAATGTGATGCCTCCAGATTTGTTCATTTTGCTTAGTCTTGCTTTGGCTACGTGGCATTTGTTTTGTTTGTTTTTGGTTCCATATGAATTTTAGAACTGCTTTTTATAGTTCTGTGGAGAATGATGATGGTATTTTGATGGGAATTGCATTGAATTTGTAGATTGTTTTTGGCGGTATGGTTATTTTCATAATATTGATTCTTCCTGTCCATGAACATGGGATGTGTTTCCATTTGTTTGTGTCATCTATGATTTATTTTAGCAGTGTTTTTGTGATTTTCCTTGTAGAGATCTTTCACATGCTTGATTAGGTATATTTCTATGTATTTTATTTTGCAGTTGTTGTAAAAGAGGTTGCGTTATTGATTTGATTCTCAGCTTGGTCGTTGTTGGTGTATAGCAGTGCCACTGATTGGTGTACATTGATTTTGTATCCTGAAACTTTACTGAATTTATTAGATCTAGGAGCTTTCTGGATGAATCTTTAGGGTTTTCTAGGTGTACGATCTTACCATCTGCGAACAGTGACAGTTTGACTTCCTCTTTACCGATTTGGATGCCGTTTATTTCTTTCTCTTGTCTGATTGCTCTGGCTAATACTATGTTGAATAGAAGTGGTAAAAGTGGGCACCCTTATCTTATTCCAGTTCTCAAGGGGAATGCTTTAAACTTTTCTCTGTTCAGTATAATGTTGGCTGTGCGTTTGTTATAGATGGCTTTTTTTGTTGTTTTTTAAACCAAAGTGAATCTAGGTCATACCTAAGAAACAGTTAAAACAACATCTCTAAGGCCCAATAGAGATAAAGTGGTTGAGAAATTTCTTCCTTGCCATTGGGTCAACTATATGAACCAGAATGAAAGTGATTGGGACACCCTTATGTGGTTTCTACAGTCACTCTTCTGAGACATTTTAAAAGAGCAATGAGGACTAGATAATCAATGTGTTATATTATTTTTTCATCTTCACCTCTGGACTATGAGCTTCTTGAAATAATGATTTCATATTCTATCTGGATAGCCCAAGAAAAGAGGTCATAGAATATAGATAATGTTCAATAATTTTTTATTGAAATAGTTGATAAAAGAGAGAGTGAAACTGACGCTCACTGAACCGCAATTAAATGACCAACAAAACAAATTCATCAAAGAATTACAATTTCTAAATATAGGCATGCATTTGAATTATATCTACTTCATTGAACATTTTTTCCCAATTAGCAGAAAATCTCTAACAGAGTTCTAAATAGTGTAATACAGTGTTAAGGATTATGTTATGCTTTAATTATGAAAAAAGAAGAGGGTTAAGTGATTCTAATAACATCCCAAATTAAATTTTTTGAAACCATATAAACACATATTTTTTACTTATTTTTCTACTTTCTTATGTCTTTAATTACTATTTAATCACTTTAAAATTATATTTAGTTAATTTAACTACTCCTGACAGCTCCCACTAAGCAAATGTTTGCTTTTTTCCCAAAGGAAATTTTAAGAACATTCATCTGAAATGTTTTTTTGGCCCTGTACATGTATAACTCCCAAATAAATGTCTTCTGCAATTTCCTTCAAAAAAGAAACATATTAGTTCAGGAAACTATTGGGTTACAAGGATGCTTGGAAAGCCTCTTAATGAGAGCTGTCATATTACTGGGCTAAGGATTCTCAGGCAAATAGACAAGCTGAAATGAGTTAAAATTTAATAAAAATATCCCTATGTTTTTAAAGGACCAGCAGGAAAAAGAGGAGCCTCACTATTGGATAGTTAAGTCCTCAAAAAAATAATGTATATTCCCTTTACTTTGGCTATCTAATCCTAGAATTTGTCTCTTACTTTTGATGGAGTCAGTTACTTTTAATGGAGTACATTTTTTAGTTGAGTTTTGATAAATATTTACTGATAAAATTAAATGAGTTATATAAGTCATCATATTAACTGTGTGCTCTTGTATTAACATTGTAATTTATGCATGTGCTTAACACTAGACCTGTTTACTTTTTAATTATTAAATTACATAAATAATACATAATTTTTTCCATCATAAAAATTATCCAACAACAGTAAAGTACATACTGATTTTTTTTTTTAATTTATTTATTATTATTATACTTTAAGTTGTAGGGTACATGTGCATAACGTGCAGGTTTGTTACATATGTATACTTGTGCCATGTTGCTGTGCTGCACCCATCAACTCATCAGCATCCATCAACTCGTCATTTACATCAGGTACAACTCCCAATGCAATCCCTCCCCCCTACCCCCTCCCCATGATAGGCCCCGGTGTGTGATGTTCCCCTTCCTGAGTCCAAGTGATCTCATTGTTCAGTTTCCACCTATGAGTGAGAACATGTGGTGTTTGGTTTTCAGTTCTTGTGATAGTTTGCTAAGAATGATGGTTTCCAGCTGCATCCATGTCCCTACAAAGGACGCAAACTCATCCTTTTTTATGGCTGCATAGTATTCCATGGTGTATATGTGCCACATTTTCTTAATCCAATCTGTCACTGATGGACATTTGGGTTGATTCCAAGTCTTTGCTATTGTGAATAGTGCTGCAATAAACATACGTGTGCATGTGTCTTTATAGCAGCATAATTTATAATCCTTTGGGTATATCCCCAGTAATGGGATGGCTGGGTCATATGGTACATCTAGTTCTAGATCCTTGAGGAATCGCCATACTGTTTTCCATAATGGTTGAACTAGTTTACAATCCCACCAACAGTGTAAAAGTGTTCCTCTTTCTCCACATCCTCTCCAGCACCTGTTGTTTCCTGACTTTTTAATGATTGCCATTCTAACTGGTGTGAGATGGTATCTCATTGTCGTTTTGATTTGCATTTCTCTGATGGCCAGTGATGATGAGCATTTTTTCATATGTCTGTTGGCTGTATGAATCTCTTCTTTTGAGAAATGTCTGTTCATATCCTTTGCCCACTTTTTGATGGGGTTGTTTGTTTTTTTCTTGTAAATTTGTTTGAGTTCTTTGTAGGTTCTGGATATTAGCCCTTTGTCAGATGAGTAGATTGCAAAAATTTTCTCCCATTCTGTAGGTTGCCTGTTCACTCTGATGGTAGTTTCTTTTGCTGTGCAGAAGCTCTTTAGTTTAATTAGATCCCATTTGTCAATTTTAGCTTTTGCTGCCGTTGCTTTTGGTGTTTTAGACATGAAGTCTTTGCCCATGCCTATGTCCTGAATGGTACTACCTAGGTTTTCCTCTAGGATTTTTATGGTATTAGGTCTAACATTTAAGTCTCTAATCCATCTTGAATTAATTTTCGTATAAGGAGTAAGGAAAGGATCCAGTTTCAGCTTTCTACTTATGGCTAGCCAATTTTCCCAGCACCATTTATTAAATAGGGAATCCTTTCCCCATTTCTTGTTTTTCTCAGGTTTGTCAAAGATCAGATGGCTGTAGATGTGTGGTATTATTTCTGAGGACTCTGTTCTGTTCCATTGGTCTATATCTCTGTTTTGGTACCAGTACCATGCTGTTTGGGTTACTGTAGCCTTGTAGTATAGTTTGAAGTCAGGTAGCGTGATGCCTCCAGCTTTGTTCTTTTGACTTAGGATTGTCTTGGAGATGCGGGCTCTTTTTTGGTTCCATATGAACTTTAAAGCAGTTTTTTCCAATTCTGTGAAGAAACTCATTGGTAGCTTGATGGGGATGGCATTGAATCTATAAATAACCTTGGGCAGTATGGCCATTTTCACGATATTGATTCTTCCTATCCATGAGCATGGTATGTTCTTCCATTTGTTTGTGTCCTCTTTTATTTCACTGAGCAGTGGTTTGTAGTTCTCCTTGAAGAGGTCCTTTACATCCCTTGTAAGTTGGATTCCTAGGTATTTTATTCTCTTTGAAGCAATTGTGAATGGAAGTTCATTCCTGATTTGGCTCTCTGTTTGTCTGTTACTGGTGTATAAGAATGCTTGTGATTTTTGCACATTAATTTTGTATCCTGAGACTTTGCTGAAGTTGCTTATCAGCTTAAGGAGATTTTGGGCTGAGACAATGGGGTTTTCTAAATATACAATCATGTCATCTGCAAACAGGGACAATTTGACTTCTTCTTTTCCTAACTGAATACCCCTGATTTCTTTCTCTTGCCTAATTGCCCTAGCCAGAACTTCCAACACTATGTTGAATAGGAGTGGTGAGAGAGGGCATCCCTGTCTTGTGCCAGTTTTCAAAGGGAATTTTTCCAGTTTTTGCCCATTCAGTATGATATTGGCTGTGGGTTTGTCATAAATAGCTCTTATTATTTTGAGGTACGTTCCATCAATACCGAATTTATTGAGCGTTTTTAGCATGAAGGGCTGTTGAATTTTGTCAAAAGCCTTTTCTGCATCTATTGAAATAATCATGTGGTTCTTGTCTTTGGTTCTGTTTATATGCTGGATTATGTTTATTGATTTGCGAATGTTGAACCAGCCTTGCATCCCAGGGATGAAGCCCACTTGATCATGGTGGATAAGCTTTTTGATGTGTTGTTGAATCCGGTTTGCCAGTATTTTATTGAGGATTTTTGCATCGATGTTCATCAGGGATATTGGTCTAAAATTCTCTTTTTTTTGTTGTGTCTCTGCCAGGCTTTGGTATCAGGATGATGTTAGCCTCATAAAATGAGTTAGGGAGGATTCCCTCTTTTTCTATTGATTGGAATAGTTTCAGAAGGAATGGTACCAACTCCTCCTTATACCTCTGGTAGAATTCAGCTGTGAATCCATCTGGTCCTGGACTTTTTTTGGTTGGTAGGCTATTAATTATTGCCTCAATTTCAGAGCCTACTATTGGTCTATTCAGGGATTCAACTTCTTCCTGGTTTAGTCTTGGAAGAGTGTAAGTGTCCAGGAAATTATCCATTTCTTCTAGGTTTTCCAGTTTATTTGCATAGAGGTGTTTATAGTATTCTCTGATGGTAGTTTGTATTTCTGTGGGGTCGGTGGTGATATCCCCTTTATCATTTTTAATTGCGTCGATTTGATTCTTCTCTCTTTTCTTCTTTATTAGTCTTGCTAGTGGTCTGTCAATTTTGTTGATCTTTTCAAAAAAACCAACTCCTGGATTCATTGATTTTTTGGAGGGTTTTTTGTGTCTCTATCTCCTTCAGTTCTGCTCTGATCTTAGTTATTTCTAGCCTTCTGCTAGCTTTCGAATGTGTTTGCTCTTGCTTCTCTAGTTCTTTTAATTGCGATGTTAGAGTGTCAATTTTTGATCTTTCCTGCTTTCTCTTGTGGGCATTTAGTGCTATAAATTTCCCTCTACACACTGCTTTAAATGTGTCCCAGAGATTCTGGTATGTTGTATCTTTGTTCTCATTGGTTTCAAAGAACATCTTTATTTCTGCCTTCATTTCATTATGTACCCAGTAGTCATTCAGGAGCAGGTTGTTCAGTTTCCATGTAGTTGAGCGGTTTTGATTGAGTTTCTTAGTCCTGAGTTCTAGTTTGATTGCACTGTGGTCTGAGAGACAGTTTGTTATAATTTCTGTTCTTGTACATTTGCTGAGGAGTGCTTTACTTCCAATTATATGGTCAATTTTGGAGTAAGTACGATGTGGTGCTGAGAAGAATGTATATTCTGTCGATTTGGGGTGGAGAGTTCTATAGATGTCTATTAGGTCTGCTTGCTGCAGAGATGAGTTCAATTCCTGGATATCCTTGTTAACTTTCTGTCTTGTTGATCTGTCTAATGTTGACAGTGGAGTGTTGAAGTCTCCCATTATTATTGTATGGGAGTCTAAGTCTCTTTGTAAGTCTCTAAGGACTTGCTTTATGAATCTGGGTGCTCCTGTATTGGGTGCATATATATTTAGGATAGTTAGCTCTTCCTGTTGAATTGATCCCTTTACCATTATGTAATGGCCTTCTTTGTCTCTTTTGATCTTTGATGGTTTAAAGTCTGTTTTATCAGAGACTAGGATTGCAACCCCCGCTTTTTTTTGTTCTCCATTTGCTTGGTAAATCTTCCTCCATCCCTTTATTTTGAGCCTATGTATGTCTCTGCGTGTGAGATGGGTCTCCTGAATACAGCAGAGTGATGGGTCTTGACTCTTTATCCAGTTTGCCAGTCTGTGTCTTTTAATTGGAGCATTTAGTCCATTTACATTTAAGGTTAAGATTGTTATGTGTGAACTTGATCCTGCCATTATGATATTAACTGGTTATTTTGCTCGTTAGTTGATGCAGTTTCTTCCTAGCCTCGATGGTCTTTACATTTTGGCATGTTTTTGCAATGGCTGGTACCGGTTGTTCCTTTCCATGTTGAGTGCTTCCTTCAGGGTCTCTTGTAAGGCAGGCCTAGTGGTGACAAAATCTCTAAGCATTTGCTTATCTGTAAAGGATTTTATTTCTCCTTCACTTATGAAACTTAGTTTGGCTGGATATGAAATTCTGGGTTTAAAATTCTTTTCTTTAAGAATATTGAATATTGGCCCCCACTCTCTTCTGGCTTGTAGAGTTTCTGCCGAGAGATCTGCTGTGAGTCTGATGGGCTTCCCTTTGTGGGTAACCCGACCTTTCTCTCTGGCTGCCCTTAAGATTTTTTCCTTCATTTCAACTTTGGTGAATCTGGCAATTATGTGTCTTGGAGTTGCTCTTCTCGAGGAGTATCTTTGTGGCGTTCTCTGTATTTCCTGGATTTGAATGTTGGCCTGCCCTACTAGGTTGGGGAAGTTCTCCTGGATGATATCCTGAAGAGTGTTTTCCAACTTGGTTCCATTTTCTCCCTCACTTTCAGGCACCCCAATCAGACGTAGATTTGGTCTTTTTACATAATCCCATACTTCTTGCAGGCTTTGTTCATTTCTTTTTCTTCTTTTTTCTTTTGGTTTCTCTTCTCGCTTCATTTCATTCATTTGATCCTCAATCGCTGATACTCTTTCTTCCAGTTGATCGAGTCGGTTACTGAAGCTTGTGCATTTGTCACGTATTTCTCGTGTCATGGTTTTCATCTCTTTCATTTCGTTTATGACCTTCTCTGCATTAATTACTCTAGCCGTCAATTCTTCCACTTTTTTTTCAAGATTTTTAGTTTCTTTGCGCTGGGTACGTAATTCCTCCTTTAGCTCTGAGAGATTTGATGGACTGAAGCCTTCTTCTCTCACCTCGTCAAAGTCATTCTCCGTCCAGCTTTGATCCGTTGCTGGCGATGAGCTGCGCTCCTTTGCCGGGGGAGATGCGCTCTTATTTTTTGAATTTCCAGCTTTTCTGCCCTGCTTTTTCCCCATCTTTGTGGTTTTATCTGCCTCTGGTCTTTGATGATGGTGACGTACTGATGGGGTTTTGGTGTAGGTGTCCTTCCTGTTTGATAGTTTTCCTTCTAACAGTCAGGACCCTCAGCTGTAGGTCTGTTGGAGATTGCTTGAGGTCCACTCCAGACCCTGTTTGCCTGGGTATCAGCAGCAGAGGCTGCAGAAGATAGAATATTTCTGAACAGCGAGTGTACCTGTCTGATTCTTGCTTTGGAAGCTTCCTCTCAGGGGTGTACTCCACCCTGTGAGGTGTGGGGTGTCAGACTGCCTCTAGTGGGGGATGTCTCCCAGTTAGGCTACTCAGGGGTCAGGGACCCACTTGAGCAGGCAGTCTGTCCCTTCTCAGATCTCAACCTCCGTGTTGGGAGATCCACTGCTCTCTTCAAAGCTGTCAGACAGAGTCGTTTGCGTCTGCAGAGGTTTCTGCTGCTTTTTTTTTTTTTTGTTGTTGTTGTTGTTGTTGTTGTTGTTGTGTAACTGTGCGCTGTCCCCAGAGGTGGAGTCTACAGAGACAGGCAGGTTTCCTTGAGCTGCTGTGAGCTCCACCCAGTTCGAGCTTCCCAGCAGCTTTGTTTACCTACTTAAGCCTCAGCAATGGCGGGCGCCCCTCCCCCAGCCTCGCTGCTGCCTTGCCGGTAGATCACAGACTGCTGTGCTAGCAATGAGGGAGGCTCCGTGGGCGTGGGACCCTCCCGGCCAGGTGTGGGATATGATCTCCTGGTGTGCCTGTTTGCTTAAAGCGCAATATTGGGGTGGGAGTTACCCGATTTTCCAGGTGTTGTGTGTCTCAGTTCCCCTGGCTAGGAAAAGGGATTCCCTTCCCCCTTGCGCTTCCCAGGTGAGGCGATGCCTCGCCCTGCTTCAGCTCTCCGCTGGTCGGGCTGCAGCAGCTGACCAGCACCGATCGTCCGGCACTCCCCAGTGAGATGAACCCAGTACCTCAGTTGAAAATGCAGAAATCACCGGTCTTCTGTGTCGCTCGCGCTGGGAGTTGGAGACTGGAGCTGTTCCTATTCGGCCATCTTGCTCCGCCCCCTCCCATACTGATTTTTTAAAATGTGATATCACACCATATATTCTTTGGTAGAGCATATGTTTTCAAGTTTTTGTATTTTGACAATTTTTTAATGCAATAGAAATACATTCTTCTCATTATCTTAAACCATAGCTTCATATTCCACCCTATAGAATTACCATAACAATGGGCATTTGAGCTATTTTCTTTTCTTTCTTTTTAGATTTTTTTAAAACAAAGCCTCACCAGCAGATACATTTTATTAAAACCATTACCTTCTTTTCCCTTTCATTTATATTCATCTATACAATGGCAAAACAGCTAGTAAACTTAATTACTTTACCTTCCAAAAGCTTCACGTTTCTCATATCTTTTAGTTTCTTCCTACCACAATATATTTGTAGAAATGTGAAGTATAGTATATCTCACCAATGAATTTTTTAAAAAGCAAGTGGATAGATATAATTTATAAAAATGCTACATGACTGATAACTGCTTAACTCTTTGCAGTTTTCCTAATTGTTTTTTGTTCGTTTGTTTGTTTGTTTTGGTAAGATACTTGGTGAATTGAGATAGAGCTCACGTGAGTGGAAAATAAGAGAATATTTCAGTAAAAATATTTTTGAGAACTTCAGGACTCACAAATATGCCCAAATAACAGCTGCTGTTCATCTTTATTTTATTACTTGATATCTGATCTACCTTCTTATTGTGTATTCTTGGTACCCTTGTCAAATAGTTGATCTTTATGTGTAAGTTTATGGCCTGGGATCTTTATTCTGTTCCATTGGTCTCTATATTTATTTTTATGCAAATATCATACCTTTTTGATTATTATGACTTCATAATAAAGTTTGAAATCAGGAATTGTGATGCCTCCTGCCTCCAGCTGTGTTCTTCTATCTCAAGATTTATTTAGCTGTTTAGGGCTTGATGTAGTTCCATGCGAATTTTAAGACATTAAAAACAATTTCTGTGAAAAATGCAATTGGAATGTCATTAGGAAATGCTTTGAATCAGTACTGCACTTTGGGTAGTAGGAACATCTTGACAATATTAAGTCTTACAATCCATGGATGTGAGGTATCTTTTCATTAATTTGTATATTATTCAATTTCTTTTATCAGTGTCTTACAGTTTCAATGTAGAGATTTTTCACCTCTTTGGTGAACTTTATTCCTAAGTATTTCATTGTTTTGACGCTATTTTAAATGAAATTGTAAAATATGTTTTTAATAAAGAAAAACAATTTACAAATATATAGGAATACTTTATAGACAATAATATAAATGACAGTAATCTGTTAAACACCTATTAGTAGAGTTTAAAGAACTCCCCTGAAGCTGTACTACCTTATTTAATGATCGTATTACTATCCCACTTATAAATAACATTTTTATTTCAAAATATTTTTATTCACCATTTATATTTAACACTGCTTATTTGAGTGCAATTATTTGTCCAAAGTGCTTTTCCTAATTAGGACCACAATTTTTCACACTGAAGAGAATATAGACAATTTGAAGCTTTATTATGTACCTATGAGCCCAGAGATTGAGGTGAGCCATTTAAAGTAACTGAACCCCAGTTTTATTATCTGCAGAGATGGACAACAATCCTTTTCATGCCTATCTACTTTATGATACTGATATAAAAATTTAGCAACCAAAACCTATGTTAAGTCTGTAGTGTAGCACTAGACACACAGTAAATGCACAATAACTTTTTTCAATTCCTATATATTCTAGAACTGCAAATTATTTTTTGTTCTGTTTTAAATATGCCACTCCCAAGTCTATATTGAGTTCCTTCAGTGTTTGAGATACTGTTTCTGTTAGCATTGCCTATTTATAAGTTCAGATATTTTTCTTCTTTCATTTTTCTGTTGCCACTTTTTAGTCTAGGTCCAGGTAATAACTCACACACTATTCCTCTGGGATGCTGCTTCCAGACTTAATCTGCATCAGTCCTTTACCCTGCTGTCAGAGATACTCAATGGCAATATTATCTAAACTCCTCGCTTTAAACCCTTCTGTGACTTTCCATTGTCTTCAAGACAAAGTTTTCCTAGATGACCCATAAGAACATTCAGAATGTTGTTCTCCCTTGTCTCCCAGCCCTTCAAATTGTCTAAACAATTTTCTTTTATTCTATCATTTATAAACTTTGCTATTCTGTTTGCAAAAGTAAATTTGCCTATTCTTTTCAAGGTTCAAATTAAGCAATTCCTGTTTTCTTGAGTCCTTTCTGAATTCCACACAGAAAATGAATGACTTGACTTCTAGGCGTAATTGTATTCATTCTAAACCTTACCAAGGATATTTTGCTCTTTGGTGCCTCAACTCATGTAGTTATGAATACAATGTTTTTTTTTTTTTTTTTTTCTTCAAACTCCACCTACAAGTATGCCATAACAAAATTTATTGCCACCTAATGTCTCACTTAAAAATATTTTTTAGCCCTATATCATAGTTTGCAGTTACTTGGGTTGTAATAGCAATCTCATTATGTTTCTAAGTGCCAGAGGATTTTATTTTAAAACTCTAATTTCTAGCTTAAACTTCTTTACACTTTCCCCAGTGTTCCAGTCTTATAGCATGGATAGTTTAAAGAGAAGTAGAAGGTCTCAACTGGCTTGCACAATTTTTCTCTCTCTCTCTTTCACAGAATGCATATGACACCTGTCTTTTAGATTGGGAATCTTCCTTATTCACTGGGGAATTTTATCAGCAGGGATTAATCTTCAACAGATTCCTGAAATAAAGTTGCTGTTAGTATTTTTGCTCTGGGTCCCTTAGAGCCCACTGTAGATGACCAGTTATCTAATATACTTTCAAATACTATGACTTAGGGCTCCAATATGATAGCGATGGGCAAGTGTCTGAATATATCTAACTAATCAATCCAAAGCTAACTTGACCAGATGGAAGAAACAGGGAAGTTACTTGGATCCAATAGTAGACTCTAAAAATGTCCCATTTGTGGTCACAAATATTGAGTAGAATTCCACTCAGCTGCTCTGGTACTGTCTGAAATCTAGAACTTCACAAACTATGGCTCTGGAAGACATGAATAATTTACTCTAACTGCATGTATATTGGGCTGAAAAACACAATAAAAGTAGCAAATAACTATTGGATCTCCTAATGTCAGAAAGTTATAAATATAGAAAGTCTCTCCTTTGTTCCATTTTATTCTAAATCTTTCATCAGGTTTTCTTGCTTACTAAAAAAGAAAAATCACATTGTCCAAATATATATCTTAAAGGCTATACTCAAAGAGTTCCAAAGCAAGCAGAACAGTTAATAAACTAAGACCCATGCTTTTGGTGAAGTTCATATGTTTCTATTAAGCTCAATGCCTATATAAAAATAGCCGTTCACCTGTGTAAAAATAACCTCTCACCTGTGGGCAAGTTCTCATTTGTTAGTCACTGGTCAACTCTGTAATGGTTAAAACAAGAGCACAGCTCTAAATATAGGTAGTGTTCCATAGGACTGGCCTTGTAAACTACAAATGAAAAACTTACATTATCTGCTATTACTAAACAATTGCTAAAACCTAGACACACCCAATCAAGGCACCTCTTAGAAGTTTTCTTTTTTACTTTGTTACCAAATTCATTCCTTGGTGGTTTTTCAGTCTTGAGCTCAATACAACCTATGCTAACATTGCCCTGAATTAAATTTACGGAATTCTGCTACAGAACTAAAGAACTTGCAGAAAATTGGGAACTCACATCCTCTGCAGGCTGAATTGCAACAAGTCCCAAAAACAAAGAAGCAAGTAAATCACTGCTTTTTCTGCAGGAGCATAAAGAAACCAGAGACTGGTGAGGAACTGTTCTCAACTTAAAAGATCCAACTAAATAACGTTGTCATTAGTATATTTTATGGCGGATATTACAGGCGTTTATCACAAAATAAGTAGTCAGTAAATAGGAGCTTTTATTATTTATGTTACCATTAGTCTTTTGAGATGCATTCCTCAGACCTGTGTTGTGTGTGTGTGTGTGGTTTTTGTTGTTGTTGTTGTTGTTGTTTTTAACTTTTTGCCCCTGTAATCCTCTCTGGTCTTTCCAAAGCCTTCCAGGCTGAGGTAAGAGGAAAAATTCCCACTTAATCAACTTCGAGCAGAAAAGCAACGTGAGCCAATCTAAGGGAAAAACTAAAACAATTTTCCCCTTTAATGCAAAAGTTCACCTCAAATACAATGAAAGACATAACATTTCTTTAAAGATAAAGATAACATAATAAACATAAGCAGTACAAGCCATTACCCATAATAAGTTGAAAATTCAGTAAAAATGATGGGCACACTAATCATTGTAATAAATGAGCTAAGTATAATGCAATGTAAGATTGAATACCTAACAGTAAAAACAAAATGGTGGTGGTTAAGGAAAGCGGCTTGGTGGAAGAAGTCTAGAACATTTAATTTCCATGTAATTTCCATGTAATTCCACCTCATTTCCCACATTCCTGTGAACATTGATTTTGTTTGTTTGTTTGTTTGTTTGTTTGAGACGGAGTTTCACTCTTGTCGCCCAGGCTGGAGTGCAGTGGCGCAATTTTGCTCCCTGCAACCTCCGCCTCCCCAAATCAAGTGATTCTCCCGTCTCGGTCTCCTGAATAGCTGCGATTACTGGCTCGTGCCCCCATACCCATCTAATTTCTGTGTTTTTGGTAGAGACGGGGTTTCACCATGTTGGCCAGGCTGATTTTGAACTCCTGACCTCAGGTGATCCGCCTGTCTCGGCTTCCAAACGTGCTGGGATTACAGGCGTCAGCCACGGCACCGTAAAATCAGTAACTCTAAAAATAACTTACTTTCTCCAATAGCAAAATTGGCATAGACATAAATAATGAATTTTGTAGTATAAAAGAGAGAAATCTATGTTCCTGAAGGTAGCCAAAATTGCTATGAGAAATGTTTGATGGCATTGAAATCACTGGGATTCATTCCTCATTTTGATACAGAAAGTAGGTGAATAAGAGGTCTGCTTTGGGAATGATGAGGGTTACTTTTCTTTTTGCATCTTTCATAATGTCTGAATAATTTGCATTCACCTAAGAAAATATGACTTTATGGAAAAATAATATTTGAATGTGATTAATATTTTATTTCTCTGTTTTTATGGGAAGACAGATTGTCTGTCAAAGATATTTAGGAAGAATTTCCAAAAATGTGTGCTATATATATTACTTCAGAACTTAAAAAATGGGAAAAACTTGCCATTATTTTTTTAATTTAGGTGTAAATTCCTTAAGTATAAATTCTGATTTGAGTGAAACCACTCTTGTACCTCTCTGGAGAAATGTTTAAATCCCAAGTAAACTCTCACCAGAACGAACTGTCAGTTTGGATATTTGTAACTGATTACACAGAGAATAATATACCATTGCACTCTCCCTCTGGCCAAAGAACATTTGCAAGGTTCTAGTAAGATGTAAGTACAGCAAACTACCTTATACATAAAACTGAGTAAATGTACACATTACTCTGCTTGAACAAAAACACCACCAGCGGAACAAAAACAACTCAGTAATTTGTCTAAAAATAAGTGTCTCTTTTGTGTTCAATAAATGGGAATACATTTAGCATCTTTCTCATTCTATATAATTACAACAGATGGAAACATTTTTCCTAAGATCGAGAAGTTGGCATTTTCCTTGTTTAATTTGGCTCAAGATACAACAGTTATAGAGCTGCATTCCAGGGAGTGATTTTCTAAAAGATTCCCTATTGAATATAATCGTAATTATGCTAAATGTACCACCCAGAAATTATAGCCCTAGCCCTAAAGGTTATTCCTTGGGCATAAAACAAAACCTTAGGACATTCTTACTACATTTTCTAGATCACTGAGCAGAAGTCTGCAAATTACTTCTCAGGGTAATTAACTTAAAATTTGAATGTGAATGAAATTAGTTTTAACTAACATCCAAAATGGATTAAAAGTTTATAAATTAAGCACGATTTTTCCTAACGTGTATTGATTAATATCAAAGCAATTTCTTTCTTTCTTTCTTTCTTTCTTTCTTTCTTTCTTTTTTTTTTTTTTTTTGAGATGGAGTCTTGCTCTGTCGCCCAGGCTGGAGTGCAGTGGCGCGATCTCCACTCACTGCAAGCTCCGCCTCCCGGGTTCACGCCATTCTCCTGCCTCAGCCTCCCGTGTAGCTGGGACTACAGGCGCCCGCCACCTCGCCCCGCTAATTTTTGTATTTTTAGTAGAGACGGGGTTTCACCGTGTTAGCCAGGATGATCTCGATCTCCTGACCTCGTGATCTGCCCATCTCGGCCTCCCAAAGTGCTGGGATTACAATCAAAGCAATTTCTAGGTAACTGGCAAACAAAAAGCCTGCAGTAGATGCAGGAAGAGGAGGATGAGACAAATGGAATATTATCAGTCAAGGAACTCTCGCTTTTGCTCTTTTGTAGTGGTTCTGAAGGAAGGGGAGTGGGCCACATGCACGACCAGTACAACTTATTAAATCAATGCTGATTTTTAGAAGAACTGCCAGTTTATGGAGAGAGAAGAAGGAAGATTAGCTTTTGGAACCTTCCCCAGGTGACCAGGAAACCAGTAACAATTTAACAGCTTGCTGTACCATGTTAGGAATCAGTTCTTAAGTTATTAATACAAACATTCTCAAAGCTTAATCCATGCAACTTAATATCCAGGAGAAAGGTCACCATGGAAACTAAGCCAGTGACCTATTGAGCTTGGCTAATATCTATTGCTCTTTCTGTGGAACACAAATGGACTGCAAAGGAACAAAACAGAAAAGAGGATGAAAACAATTTCAAAAAGTAATAAATGAAAATTGCAAACTTCGGGAAAGACCTTCAGAATGAAGTTAAACACAAAAATTATATATGAGCTTAGTGAAAGCAGTAGTCCATCTCAGATAAAAGAGTGAAAAGGATAAAAGAATATTTTATTAACACTGGCTTACTGTGTATTATATGATGATCTTAAATAGGTTGATCTACAACCTGGAAAGAATACATATGTGAAGAAAAGCAGGGATCATAAGCAAGTTGAAGGGATTGATGAGGAGAAAAATATATAAAGAGGAGAAAGAGCAGAAGCTCTTTGCCTCTGGTGTACAAAATTCATATGATACTTTTCTTTTACTGGATGATTAAAAATTTTTATTACCGTGAACGTTTTCTTTCATATAGCATTTCACCACTGTAAGATAGCTCCTACATCAACATGACCACTTGCAGCTGAGTGCAGTTTGAATAACTCTGAGTAAAAGGTGAGCCTAGCTCTTTATACAGACCAATATCTTGCTCTGCTCTTATTAACAATAGTAAGAAAAAAAAGGTGTTAAATATGAAAGACTAATAACACAAACCTATAAGCATCTCCAAAACTAAAACAAAAAAAAATGGACAAATACTAACTTCTGGTAAAAATGACTTATTTTACTTCTTTTAGGAAGATAAGAAGGTACAATTATTTTGAAAAACAGTTTGGTATTCCCTTACAAAAGGTAAACACAGTGTCACCTTATGATTAAGCAATTGCACTCCTAAGTATCTATCTAACAAATTTTTAAAGTTTATATCTCACAAAAAACCTGCATAATAATGTTTGTAGCAGTTTATTCATAGTCATGAAAAACTGGAAATGATGAAGACATTCTTCAATAAATGAATGGATACAAAACTGTGCTACTTCCATAAAATTCAGGAATTTACAAAAAGAGCTACCAACCAACACAGGGACATGTATAAATATTAAATGCACATTTCTAAGTAAAAGAAGCCAGTTTAAAAATGAAATATTCTGTATGATTACATTTATATGACATTCAGGAAATGACTCAGCTATGTAGAGAGTAAACAGATTCCTGATTTTTACATTAAGCACTAGTTTCTTAGTCATAACACCACAAGCACAAGAAAAAAGAGAATAGGAGTGTGTGTGTGTGTGTATGACATCTTTAAAATTTGAAAGTTTTGTGCCTCAAAAGATATCAAGAAAATGAAAATACAGCTTCACAATATGGGAAAAATACTTGCAAATGATGTATCTAATAGGAACTTGTATGTAGAATATATAAATAACTTTTACAATTCAATAATAAAAAGACAAATGACAATGTTAAAAATAAAAACGGGAAAGGGATCTGAATAGACATTTCTTCATATAAGATGTACAAATGGCTAACAAGTGTATGAAAATGTTCTTAACGTTATTATCCATCAGGAAAATGAAAATTAAAACTACAATAAAATGCCCCTTCACACACATTGTAACAACTATAATATAAAAAAGTTAAAAGGGAAAATAGTAAGTGTTGGCATGAATGTAGAGTAATTGGATCCCTCATATATTGCTGGTGACAATGTAAAATGGTGTAGCCACTTTCAAGAACCATCTGTCAGCTCCTCAAAAATGTAAACTGTTACCATATTACTAAGTAGTTCAACTTTTAGAAAAAATGGAAACATATGTCATGAACAATTCTACACAAATGTTCTTAGCAGCATTATTCAAAATAATCAAAATGTAGACACAACCCAAATGTTCATCAACTGAATAGATAATTAAAATGCATAAATAATACGCATACAAAGAAATATAACTTGGCAATAAAGAGAAATTGAAATTATCATTCAAGCTACACTATGGATGAATCTTTAAAACATTATTTTAAATGAAAGAAACAACACATCACATATTGTTCAGTTCAATTTATATCCGATGTACAAAATAGGTAAATATATGGAGACAGAAAGTTCATTCATGTTTCCTAAGACTGGCGCGTGTGTGTGTGTGTGTGTGTGTGTGTTTGTGTGTGTGTGTGTTTCAGGGGGAGACAGGTAATAGGAAGTGGCTGCTGATGGTTACGTCTTTTAGGTGGGTGATGAAAATGTTCTGAAATTGGATGGTGATTGTTGTACAACTCTACAAATACACTAAATATCACTAAATTTACACTTAAAATATTCATGATATCTTTTGTCAAAAAAGAATACCATGGTGATTCTAGTGTTCTAGATTAATCAAAGGAATATCTCACTTATTCTAAATCACGTTACCTAATGTGAAATTTCACAGGGCATTTTCCATGAAAACATATGAATAATGAATGAACATTGGCCACAAACTACTATCTCTCAAAAAAGCCAAAAATAAAGAACCAACACTTCAGTAGTAAGAGAATAAGAAGTGGAGAGGGAAACATCAAAGGAACATTTTTAGTCGAATGAACTGACAAAGAGGAAAGATGGCTTAAAAAGATAGCTTAAAAAAATAACAATATCAACACAACACTGCATATTAATGGCACGATCAGCTGAAGTAGAGAACATAATGTGTATTTGATAGTGTATGAAACATTGTGGACATAATCAAAAGAGGCATGAAGGCATGACATGGAGGCCAATGTGTAAATTATTTCCCCTAGCAATGGGATGTCACTTCTATCTCAGCAAAGTTTTTGTGGATTTGGATTTGGTCCATTCCAAATCCTCCAAGACACATTTACTTTCTCACAGAGGACAGTGAGCTAAATAGGTTTCCATCCCTGAGAACTCCAACACCCTTTTTATAGCAAAATCCCATGACAATGAAGCCAGTGATTTGAGGATGAGCAAAATTACCGCTGTGTTCTGTGTCTTCTTGCTTCAGTCCTCTATATGTAATGGTCCAGATCCTTGAAGAAAGATAATCTGTGGGAAGGGGCATCTATTGCCATATCAGCCACAAGTTTTGGGAAGGACAAATTTTCTATATAACTTAATGAACCACAGAGTTCTCACAGAGTTAATCTTGAGTTATAATTATGAGAAAGGTTGAAGGTTTTCACCTGGGTCTTCTAATCAAACCATGAATATTTGATGAGGATTGCTAAGGCAGAATTACATTTATTTATTAAGGTCTATAGTGGGGCATCTGACAATCCAAAAGAGAATGATTTTCTTTTTTTCAGTACCAGTTTGTATCTCTGTGACAAGGTGGGGAAAATTCCTTTTCACCCACTGACTTAGAAGAACCGTATTTCTTTCCAAGAGTTAAAGAAGCAAGGGATCCTTTCAACGGACTCTCCTTTCAGTTAGGATAATTTTTCAATACATTATCTGAAGTAGTATGTAGTTATATCATGTTTTATTTTCTTTTAGTTAATGCCATTAAGGCAGCAGTTCCCAACCTTTTGGCACCAGGGACTGGTTTCACGGAAGATAGTTTTTCCAGAGACAGGGCGGTGGGAGATGGCTTTGGGATGAAACCATCTAATGTTTGAACTCTCAAAAAATGTACATGTATTCCTGGTGGCTCATGCCTGTAATCCCAGGACTTTGGCAGGTTGAGGCGGGCGGGTCACATGAAGTCAGGAGTTCGATACCAGCCTGTTCAAGATTATGAAACCCCAGTCTCTACTAAAAATGCAAAAATGAGCTGGGTATGGTGGTGGGTGCCTGTAGTCCCAGCCACTCAGGAGGTTGAGGCAGGAGAATCGCTTGAACCCGGGAGGCGGAGGTTGCAGTGAGCTAGATCCCACCACTGTGCTCCAGCCTGGACGACAGAGTGTGATTTCATCTGAGAGGAAGGAAGGAGGAAAGGAAGGAAGGAAGGAGGGGAAGGAAGGAAGGGAGGGAGGGAAGCAGGGGGAAAAAAAAAAAAAAAAAGATGTGTCTCCTGCTTACTTATGAAGTGAGATTATGGAACATTATTGTCATACTCTCTACCATGAAAAATAAACCTAGTACGTTTTACTTAAAAAGACAATTAAGGGAGGGTCAGGCATGGTGGCTCACAACTGTTTTTTTTTTTTTTTGAGACAGAGTCTCGCTTAGTCGCCCAGGCTGGAGTGCAGTGGCGCGATCTCGGCTCACTGCAAGCTCCGCCTCCCGGGTTCACGCCATTCTCCTGCCTCAGCCTCCGGAGTAGCTGGGACTACAGGCGCCGCTAATTTTTTTTTTTGCATTTTTAGTAGAGACGGGGTTTCACCGTGTTAGCCAGGATGGTCTTGATCTCCTGACCTCGTGATCCGCCCGCCTCGGCCTCCCAAAGTGCTGGGATTACAGGCGTGAGCCACCGCGCCCGGCCAAGCTCACAACTGTTATCCCAGCAATTTAAGAGGCTGAAGCAGGAGGCTAAAGCATGTTTGAGCCCATGAGTTCAAGGCCAGCCTGGGTAATATAGTGAGAATTTGTATCTACAAAAAACATTAAAAAGTTAGCAAATCATGGTGGTGTATGCCTGTAGACCCAGCTACTCAGGAAGCTCATGTGGAAGAATCACCTGAGCTGGGGAGGTAGAGGCTTCAGTGAGCAGTAATTGCGCCACTGCACTCTAGTTTGAGTGACAGAGTGAGACCCTATCTCATAAATAAGTACAATAATAAATAAAAACATAAAAGTGAAAGGAAATCAAAAAAATGTATTGAAATCATGTCTCCATAAAGCACCAGGTTAGAGTGTACTTTGCTTTGCTTGTAAAGATTTTGATCTTCAGATTAAAGTGTTAATATTAATTCAAGTTACAACACTGTAATTTCTATGTAGAACTATGGAATGTGAGTACAGTTTTTCACATCATGCTCTACAATATGCAATGTTATTTTGAAAATGAGTAGATTTAGGCATATTGGCAGGGGATTTTGGTTTACCAAAATTAATTATAAAATGCTAAGCACATGCTTTTCAGACAGCACAAAAATAGATTTTAGGACCTACTAGAATTAATTGCTGGTATTTAGGAAGATAATTCTTTGCTGGCTAGTGGTGATGAGGAGCCGTCAATCCTCAGTCAATTAAATCTTAGCTGTTGCCTTGGAAATCTTACCTGTATGGATGTCTCCCATTAGTCAAGAAAATGCTACATGTGAACAGGGCACTAGTGTTACTAAATTCAATCTTACCTTTGTGTTATTCTTTACATTCCAATACTGCAATATGTAAAAAGAGCATTCTATTTTCAATGACTATTACTTAAGGACCAATATCCTTCTCTGGGGGATCTATGTGATTTCTTTGTATTATAGAATTTAGCTGCTAGTTTAGCACTTTGGGCTCTGGAATGTCTGTCTTATCATTAGAATATCTTGGAATGATAAAATAACAAGGCAGTTCTTTCCAGAAGATATTAAAAGATTAGCAATATTTTAAATGAATTCATCAGAATGCCAAATGAAGAGACTTTGACATGATCCACATGTATATACACACACACAGAGACATATGTAATTAAATACACACATAGAGAGAGAGAGGACTTTATATCTCAGCACATGATCCTTTGAGTTATGTTGTTCTATGAGCTTCCATTAAATAAACCACATGTATTTTAAGACAACTAGCAATACATAGTATCAATACTTATGGCAGGCCTCCTTTAACTATAATTTCATGTGAGTGACATAATATATAACATAACTAAACCTAAAATTATAAAAAATAAGAGGTCTATAACCCAGTTTTTTAGGATCCAAAACAAAATTTGTAACACATTTTAATTTGCAATTTATTTTGAAATTTAATTTAAGATTACAAATGTACAACATGATGCCAGAAGAAAGCCTTAGTATTTAAGGAGTTGTATATTTTTAGCATAGGATAACATTTTTTTTTTTCTCTTTAGAATTGTGATGCTTCCATAAAGGTGACTCTTCTGCCACTTCGATATTATGCAATTTGAAAGAAATACCAGAAAATAGAATTTCTTTGTGGTATTAAATGTGCTATTTATAAAATAATTGCATATATGTACACACACATATACATATATATAAAATTTCTCCTTGAGTTTAATATTATGAACAAAACACCTTGAGTTAAATGTTAAAAAGTCATTTAATTTAGAATCATTCCATCTGTAAAATTGGAATATACAGGGTTATTTTTCAACGTGCCATTCGTTTTACATGAATGTTGTAAAAACTTGGAAATAAAACAATTTGTATTATTCCAAGGTATGAAATAAGACAAACATATGGTAGTTTCACTCTCAAGGTTTCATGTCTTTCTGAAAGCAAAATTATTGCCTCATTGATTTAAACATAACTGTTTTCCAATCTGACAAAAAGATTACTTAATACATTAATTAGCATGAGACAATTAGAGGAAAATGACTTATCATTCTACTCTCCTCCCAGAAAAATTTACAAATAGATTTAAAAGAAACTCTGTGTAAAATATATTATATTTATTTGTTTATATAATATTGTGAAAGAATCTTCTGGTTACATTTTTTTTGTTTTAACTTTGGCTTCAAAATGACTGAATTCTTTCCTGCTTCAAATGTCAGAGCTCTTTGGTTGTCATGGATGAGCAGTGTCATAATTCAAAACTAATACTTTTTTGACTGGTTACAGTCCAGTGGCTTTCTATTTTTGCAAAGGACATATCTAAAGTATTAAGAAAATTCTGACAAGTTCTCTCAAACTCTAGCTCAAATGCAGTACTCCCTATCTTGCTTGCTTAGATGACCTGGTTTATATTCTGTCAACTTGTCAGAGGTTGCTACACATACAAAAGTTCTGAGGGCTTGGTTTGGTGTTTTTACTGGCTAGAGCAGGGATAAAAAAGAATTCTACCAGAGCTGAGAGCAGTTGCAGTTGTTTCAGATGATATTTGTGTGCAAACACTCAATGACCATATAGTAAAGCAAATTAAGTATGGTCATCTCCTGCTCCATCACTCATTATTAAAAATGCTCACTCACAGTATAATCGTTACTAGATAATGATCAGTTTTTGGCATCTGTTGTTATTGTAAAGTTAGGAGTTTATATGTGCCATAGTCTCCTAAATTCCAAGAGTTAAGGCTAAAATCACACTTTTCAGCTATCTGGTTTCAGCTGAATATGTTTCCTTCATCTCTTATGACTTAAAATTAGATCCTAATTCAACATACTAGGTCAGTAAAATTTCAGATGTGTTTACATTATTTTATGTGTTCTTGATAGGAGATCAAAATTTAGAGTTCTGCTAATATGTAAGCCACTGAGATTTGTCTGAGTAAATTAATAATTGGTTAAATGCATTGAAATTTGCATTAGAATCAGTGTGTTCATGAAACATGTAAACATTCATAGTTGCACTTGTATGTCATTTCAAATAGAAAGTATCTTCAAGTCTTCTAAATCTTATAATTTTAGGAAGCTAGAGAATTAACAATGGGCAATTCTAGGTGCTGGTATCTGGAACACACCACGTCCTTAATGATATAATCAACCATATAAAAAACATGAAATATAACATATTGCAAATATTTTTATTTTATTCATGATTTTATACTGTTACCCTATCAGTCCCCCTGTCAGATTACTTTAAAATAAATTTGGGGGCTGTTTTAGCTCAAAGAGACAGAGATAGAAAATTTCTCGCATACTCACAACAAGACAAAAAGTTGGATAAATGACTAATGACTTAAATCTTCAGGGAACTGAGGTCACAGGACGAATGACTAGCCAGAAATCTGGTGAGGGAGAGGTATTTCAAGGGAGAAACTAGACCTGAGCCTTTGTTTACCTGGAGCAGATGCCTTCTTGAGGCTAAATAAACTAGTTAAAAGATTGGGCAACGAGTTTTTCTTTTAACAAATTGCTTAAGGTGTGGGCTAGGAGAATGTGAAGCCACTAAGGAACACTGTCATAGAAAGGTTTGCATTCTTTTGCAAGCTTTTCCTTCATGAACTCCACCAGAAGCTCACAAAGAGAATTCTGAGAAAGCTTCCCCAGCACTAGCTGAAGCGAAATAGCAAGAAAGGCAGAAGAATCTCCACTCAGATCCATCTCTCCTCACTCCCTTAGAACAAAAGGCTAAAGAAAAAAGCAGTGAATACAAACACTGCTTTAGGACACTGGTGAACTCCATGGCAGCTGGGAGTAAAGACTGGGGGAAAATGCTTTAACCAAGAAGGGTCAGGAATATGTGTTAGGTCAACAACTACTGTACTTGGAAAAAAGGCAGGAACACTTGCTAAAGATCACAGTCCTGAGAACTAAAGTCATAGAGCCTGCCTAAAACTGGTTTAATCTCAACATCAGAGAATTCCCTCCCCTTCCAGTCTCAGATCCTGTTACCACATTGACAGCATCAAGTGAAAATAGGAGCGCAATGCAGTTGTGAGAGTTGCACGCAACAGAGGTTTTTTGAGTGGAAGAGTGGAAAGAGGAGACCTGAAGTCATCCAAGTTGCATAAATTTGAAGCAAAACAGAGCAAAAACACCCACAACCTCCACAGCTCCCAGGAGAAATGGAGATCCTAAGGTTAGGGCAAGGACAGTACAAGAGGAGACTTAAATATTCTTGAGTGTCAGAAAGTGAGGAAATGTTTAAAAAGGGCTGAGTGGAATCAGCGTGTTCATAAAACATCCCAATTAAAAGGGATATTTAGGGCCAGGGGATGGGGTGGATTGGGCCATGAGGATATTACTTGGAAGAGTAATCAATGGCCAATGCTGGAACAATGTGAGAAAATAACTGATCGTTTTATTAGATTTTAAGTAAAAAATGAAATAAATGAATAGCTAAATATATGAGAATAAGAATAATTAAGTAATTGGGAATGAATAACTAAAAAAATTTGAAAGAAGAACCAAATAACCTTTACAGAAAAATTTTAGTTAAAAAAGCTAGAAGAAATGGCGAGAAATAGAAAAATCACATTTTAAATAGCACAGTTAAGAATTGCTACAGGCAGGATCCATAGAAAAATACAAAAAATTACTGGAGAAACCTCAAGGAGAAATATTATATTTACATATTTTCACTGTATCTTCCACAAAATATTTATTAATTACTATGGTGATTTTAACATATGTCCACAAATTCTTTGACAGTTCTACCTATCTACCTCTTCAGGAGGTAGAACTTAAGTGGTAGATTTAGCGACTCCTTTCTAAAATATAGATTATGCAAGGGGGAACATAATGACTTTATAGTGGTGAGATCTTGCAGACAGCCTATTAAGCTTGTGATCCAGGTTAAACTCACCTTTGGTAACTTACGTTGATATCATGTGCTCCTCTACTGTCATATAATTAAAAATTTACTTTACTTCTGTAGTATTCTCCTCACCAAATCCATAAATACAGTCCAATCATGAGTAAACTTTTAAAAACATAAAGTTACGTGGCATTCTTTAAAATACTCGATCAGTACTCTTCAGAAGTGTCAAGGTCAGGAGAAAAAAGAAAGAAATGACCTAGAAATTGTGACAGATTGAAGATGATGAGAATATATGACTAGTAAAGTCAACTTGGTATTTTGAGTAGGATCCTGTAACCGAGAAGCCCATTAGTGGAAACATTGAGGGAATTCAAATAAACATGTCTAATTTAGTTAATGGAATTGTACCAATGTCAATTTAATAGCTTTGATATGTTAACCGTGGTTATGTAAGATGTCAACGTTAGTTGATATTGGGTAAAAGATGTATGGGAAATATCTGTACTATTTTTGCAACTCTTCTGTCATTCTGAATTATTTCTATTTAAATTATTCATAAAAATGAACAAATGGTCTTTCTTTTGATAGTATTATTGCCTTAAAATCCTTAAGAATAATTACTTTGATGAATGTAAGGAGAAATCCTGCTTTACACTAGTGGACTTATGCTCACTGAGTTAGACACTTAGGAAGGATAAAAACCTTGAAAGAGTAGGAAAAAAGTGTTACTAATAATCGAAAATGTGAGCTCAAGGTCATTAGTGTATTACTTCCATACAAATCACTACCAATTAGAATGAGTAACCTATCTGAAATTGGTCAATATTTTGTATTTTATTTTTTCATGCAAAAGTATATTCTTAAACTTGTAACTTTAAAATATTTCTTTAAACCACTAGGATGTTTGTTTAAATACTATAAAAAATATATTATTTTATGGGTAAACATGCATAATTTCATTTGTGTTAATTAAAAAGATAAATTGTGATAGGCAGAATTCTACAATAACCATAAGCTTCCCTACATTCTGGTATACAAACACTTCCCCCACTCAATCAAACCACCAATCTAGGTGCTCTGTAAAAGATTTTACAGATGTAATTAGTGTCCCAAATCAGTTGCCTTTAAATAGGAAGATTGTCTTCACTGGGCTTTATCTAACTGGGTGATCCCTGAAAAGGCACTGTACTATTCCTTGAGAGAGAGTCAAATCATGAGAGGAATTTGACAAAAGGTCATTAGCTATGGGTGGTTCTGAAGATAGAGAGAGCGGAGAAAGCTGGCAGTTTCTAGGAGCTGAGAGTAGATCCCACTGACACCAAACAAGGAATCAGGAATATCAGTCATTCAATTGCAAGGAACTGAGTTCTGCAAATACCAAGAATGAAGTTGGGAGATAATTTTCCTCAGAAACTCCACATGGCAACTCAGCCTGGCTTACACATTGACTTTAGCCCTGTGGTACCCTTAGCAGAGAAACTACTCAGGCTGCACTGGGCTTCTGACCTATAAAACTACGAGCAAATAAAAGGGGTTTTGAATTAAGCCACAATGTTTGTGGTACTTTGCTACACAGCAGTAGAAAACAAATATAATGAACAGTAAGAGTAGATCTGTTTAAGAGCAACATTTGATATGAGGGCTTACTAATGAAATGTGCAGTCTCTTACCAATTTTAGCATCATTTTATATTTTGTTTTGGTTACTCATTTTGAAAAACATAGTGATTCACATACATAGAGTGTTCTAAATCTTACTTTTGTTTTCACTATTGTTTCACTGTTCACATAACTACTTCACGATCCTCTTTAATTAAAATGATCTGAAAGCTTGAAAAAAAAGCAGAAGCAGAATGCTTTATCAAAGTTAGCCTATGAAAAGCAAATCTCACCATCCTCATTTATACATATACACAGATTTTAAAAGTACTTATTGAGATAGATCATGCAAAACTTACAATAAGCAGTAAACTGTACAGCATATTATCTTGTCCTTTTATGCATAAGCTTATCTTGCAAAGCTTAGTATTATAGAATTCTGATTTGAAATGTTGTATACAAATTTTACATATTTTCTCAGGACTTTACAACATCAGTCAAAAGATCTGAAGAGTTTGAAGTCATTTTCAACATATGTAGATGATGACAATATATTACATAATGTACTTGTTATATTTAAATGGGAAGTTTTGCATGTATTTTGAAAGTCAATACAGAGCTAACAACTTCATAGTCAATTACTTATTTATAAAGATGAAAGGCTTAAATGTACGTCCAGTGTTGGCAGAAGACTGTTTATTCCACACAAGTCCACAAATATATTGAATTAACTGCATAAGTAAAAAAATAATGTGAGTCATCAGTGTCTGAAAATTTGGTATCTATAGTGTAATTGAGTGAATTTGTTTTTAATTATAGTTTTCAACAAAATTTTAAAATGCAATTTAATCAAGTATTGTAGATCCCTGAATCTTTTTCATGTAAATGCATTTTTAAAAAGTATTGATTTAAGCCATGTAGACTACAAACCCAAACCATAAGTTCAGGAGCCCTGGAATGAATTATTGACTAAGCATGAATCACTGAACAAGAGCTGAAAAACCTCAAGGGACAAAACGAACCCTCGTAGGTAAAAGATGGGTATCTAAACAACAGAACAGATGGCTGCGCTCTTGCTGGTGATTTCCAGGGACAATTCCTGTATAATCTTCATATCCCTAAAATTCACAGCATTCTGCATATTTGTCTTTTATCTCTCCTATGTAAATTTGTTTCATTTCTTACAGCTTAGCCATAACTGTTTTTGAGATTGTCTTTTTAAGATTCTCCTAATAGAAACATTTTTATGGTTTTACTTTAAGATAGCAATTCTTTTCTAAATTTAAATGTGCTAGGTCATTCTACATTTTCATAATATGCATTTCTCATGTCTTTGAGTATTCTTAACACCAATGATGTCAACATTGGCACAACTGTCTTAGCGTGATTTGTACAATGTGAGGACCAAATTCTAAAGCACTCACATGTGGAAATTAAAATATGAATGTAAAAGATTTGTACTAGTATGGTATCATGAACCCATGGGTAAAGTAGACCACTAATGTGCAATTCTGTCAGGTCTAAGTGACCCATAAATGTTATTAATCTCCCATCATAAAGGGTCTGGGTAAAAAATAGGATGAACATTTTCATATGCCAGATATATCCCCAAAATAATTCACTGATCATTTGGAGAGGGGAACAGATTCATACATGGACTTCTAAAGCTCCTGATGAAGAAATAGAGAAATAAGAAGAATTAGTGTGCTTTGTGGAATCTTGACAAAATATAGCATGAGCTGTCTTCAACACAGGAAGCGGAGTAAACCTTCACAAAGTAAATCCTACCATGTTATTGTCCCACTAAAAACTCAACCTTTCCTGTTTCACTTTCCATGAAATCTGAACTCTTCACAATGCTTACAATACCCTATGTGATCTTCTCCCCTCCTCGTTAATTCTCAGATCTTCCTGCTTCACTCCCCTCCAGTTGCACCAGCTTTGTAATTCTCTCGCGAACATACCAGAGATACGTTTACCTTAGGACCTTTGTACTGACTATTATCTCTGCCTTGAACACTCTTCCTCCAGATTATTATTTTTAACTCCCTGGTTTCCTTATGATATTGGTTCAGCTCTTACATCCTCAATGAGCCCTATTCTAATTTCCCTATTTAAAATTAGAAAATGTTAATAACATACTGTTCTCTGGCATTCTAAATTCCTTTTCCATTCCTGCATTTTTCTTTTTCTTTTCTTTCTCTTTAACTTTCCTCTCAATAGCACTTCTCTTAGCATACTATGCATAAGAAAATTGTCATAATTGACCATTTTTATTCACTGTATTCAAGTTATAGGTTCTCTCAAGACAGCTATCTCAGGTACGTTAGAATTATTTTGATTACAAGTGAAAAATAGCTTAAGAAAATATATCAATAAAGACATTTAAATTTTTTTAATATATCTGGATAATCCAGATTTAAGCATTATATTTGCAAGTCAAATCAATTTATGATTAATTGTTTTTGCTAAGTGTTTTACTGGACTATCTAGCTGTTTTGGCATCTTTCAATCAGGCAGCATGTGGAAAAATTTAACTATAGCACCACTTACTCCGCATACTTTTAGCTTCAAAGAGAGAGAAAGATAATATATGTTTTTCAGTATCTTTTGAAAACATAAGATTTATTATAATTATGTTTACCTCTGAATCAATCATCATGGCTATGACAATGTAGTGTACAGATTGGATTAGATTAGTGTAATTATTTTTAATATCTGGATAAGCCATGAAACCCCATTCAGAGCACTGGGCTGTGAGTAATGGACACATGATCATACATAAAATTGGGGAGTATATCATTTTTTTTAACCTATTGCTTCTCAGGCCCATTCCTAGCTTTCTGTGTTCTGCTTTCTATTTCAAAGGCTGGGGCCATGCAAACTGTATTTCCAAGACTCAGTTGCCAGCTGGCTTCCAGTTAAGTTTGATTAATGGATGGCATCAGTGGGGGATTAGTAGGCAGAAGATGAGATCCAAACATTGCTTTTCATCTCTTTGCCTCTTAAAACTCTATGACAAAAACAGGTGGCAAAGTCTCCAGAAGCCATCAGTGATTCTTTCCAAAAAATCAAGTGGTAATTGATAATGGCTGATGGAGGACATAGGCTTCAAAAATATCAGCAGTTCAAGAATGGATCAAACAGTAGTAGCAACAGCAGTTCTATTAGTATAGGATAAGCAAGAAGTACAATTATATGCTGTGATAACTTCCTTATTTCCCTTGTAGTCTTAAAGTTGATAATGACTTCCGGTAGTTTCTAATATTTGAGTTGCCTTTCCTTCCTATCTGTGCATTCTCAGTGTTCAAACACTCTTGTAACCAGCTCCTTTTTTTTGAAATGCACATGTTTTCTCTTTTCATACTGGTGCAGAGGGTGTTCCTAGTTATCAGCATAATGAATATCTAGTAGAGACTAACAATAAAGGTTCTCCAGTTGGTTTACTAGGAAGAATGGATATGGGAAGCATTTCTTTTTGCTTCTCAGATTTCACAAATGAAAGCATTTGAAGGTTGAATTTGAAAGAACTATAGAACTATTGGCATCTGTTATTATCATCTGTTTTTTTTCTGGATATGATAAGACAGATCTAACACTACAGTACTCCATGACATGTTTAATTGCAGGTTTTTAAGCACTGTATTGGCAATAGAGTCTACCTATAGTTTTATATTTCAGACAAATTTTAATTTTTCTGTTGATGGCATATCAAAAACACTGTTTGAGCATCTTTTCAGTAATAAACTCTCTTCTTCCTGATACTTGCAAATAAAAGTAAACTTCTAGTGAATCAGTTTGAACCAGAGACAGAAAATGAGATAGGGATTTGGTTTACCAAGCTGTTACAGGAGAGTACATGTTTTCATAATTTATGATTAAGATTTAATACTAACAATATTGTCTCATTTGATTTTCAATCTCATAGTAGCCAAAATATTTTATAATTGTAGCTTAGATTTTTTGACACATTTATAAAACCAATGATCCTGTTTTTATAATTATAAGAAAAGAAGAATTATGTCTTGCCCAAGAAGATGTACACTTTGCAATATTCTATACAATATTTTCAATATATTGGTTACCTTTCATTTTAATAAATACAATAAAAATTATTGGTAGTAAAACTAATTAGTTAGGAGCAACAACAGAGTTGTCATGTAAGGCACACAGACTTGGCCAGTAATGAAACAATGGTACCTTGTTAGATCAAGTTTATTACTTGTATAGACAGCAAAAGCAAGACAAGCACTGATGATGCTTCCCTGCCATATCCGTTTTCTCACAGGATGACACGGAAACAAAAGAGGCCAGATGACATGGCAATGAAGCACAAGCAGTTGGGCATGTGTTTTTGAGGAATTAATTCTTTGCTATAGCTAAGCAATTTTATAGCCTGCAACTGCACCCTAAAATGAGCAAGGGAGTAAGTCTCCTACCTCATCAAATCTCTGGAGGTGATAAGAACCTGTGTCACGACAGCTGCCTGGGAGAAGATAGAGGTGAGTGAGAAATGGCCTTGCAGCAGCTTCTCACTAACCACCCATCTTTTCACATTCTGGGAGGATTATTGGGTGTTCTGCCAAGGCTCATGTCAGGTGTGATTAAGCCTTGCCTAGATTGTGTATGTGGAGACATGCAATGTCAACAGGGCAACACAGCAGAGCCATTCCCTTACCAAAATTACAAATATTACCAAATTAAATAATGTGTTCTATGATTAGAACCAATTACACCTGGGGAGATATGATACATCTATGTATATTTCAGAGTGTCAGTTTTTGGTTAAAGGGATATTCCATCTTAGATTTTCTTCATCTTTATTTATTTGGTTATTAAATCATTAGCATCAATATAACTTGCTGAAATAAACTTTTCACCTTGCTTTTGAGAGGGTATTATTAGGTTCTACAAAGAGCTTTTTGGCTCTTAAATGCCCTTCATGCTAGCCTTAAAGAAGGGCTGTGCAGATCTATGCTGAAGGACAATCATGGGCCATTATAAAACCTATGAAGTTATAAGTTTCAAGAAGATTGAAAAATAAGTGCCGATGAATATATTGTCTTCATTTGATTTCTCTACTCTAAAGCATAATACGCAGCTTGTAAGACTTTGAGGAACTTTGTCTTTTGTTAAACACACACACTCAAACACACACACACAGACACACACACACACACAGTTTCCACATATATCAAATCCATGCAGGATCTGCACTAAATTTTATCTCTTTTCAGATCCCTTCTTATTCCAGAAAGTAGAGATGGGCTCTTCTTTCACTAAATCGCTAAAGGCCATGTGCTTCTTTAGTAGTCAAAGAAGACAGAGTGCATCATCATTATTATTATTATTATTATTATTATTATTATTTCTGAGTCAAATAGACAAAGTTCAGCTTTGATTCCAGGCCATTATATCCACTTGATTATTCAAAGGCATTCAAGATTACCTCCTTTCAGTGTAGTATTGAGTTGAAGACCCAGGTAATCTTATTATGTTATTTTGTCCTAAAAAAAAAAAAAAAAAAAAAAAAAAAAAAAAGGACCAGATACAGTGGCTCACAACTTTAATTTCATGGATTTGGAAGGTTGAGACTGAAGGATGCCTTGAGCCCAGGAGTTTGAGATGAGCCTGAGCAACACACTGCCGTCTCTGCCAAATAGGAGTTAAATATATCATTGTTGGTCAGGCAGAAATTATTATGTACTTAGTTACACTTTAACACCACCCACAGTAATAATTTCCAGTATAGCACTTTCTGGGTCCACTCAGCAGGTATATGGTAAACAGCTCAACACTTGGGAAAGAAATGCCACTGTAGAGCTTTCAAGTTTTCTGTCCTGGAAAAATTCTTTAGTTATCAACACACAGGCAACCCTAGACCAGAGATTTCAGGAATAAACACCTATATTGGGAGGTCAAACTGCTTTGAAAACTCAAACTTCTACAGTTGAACTTCCTGTGGGCAAAGACTTTCAAACAGGTGATGCTCATCAATTACAAAAAAGATTTAGCTGGGCCGGGCGCGGTGGCTCAAGCCTGTAATCTTGGCACTTAGGGAGGCCGAGACGGGCGGATCACGAGGTCAGAAGATCGAGACCGGCCTGGCTAACACGGTGAAACCCCGTCTCTACTAAAAAATACAAAAAACTAGCCGGGCGAGGTGACGGGTGCCTGTAGTCCCAGCTACTCGGGAAGCTGAGGCAGGAGAATGGCGTGAACCCGGGAGGCGGAGCTTGCAGTGAGCTGAGATCCGGCCACTGCACTCCAGCCTGGGCGACAGAGCGAGACTCAGTCTCAAAAAATAAAAAATAAAAAATAAAAAGATTTAGCAGATGGTATACATTTTCAGAACAGGAGTTTTCTTCTGAAAATGAGTAGAGGACTTTGAAGAACTCTCAAAATTTGGAATCAACCTCCCTCTACGTGGCAGAATGTTTCACAAGCTGAGGGCATTTCTCTTTCCTGTTTATCGATGCTGTTGTTTCGTGAGTTGTTTATGGCCAACATTCATTTTCAGAACTGATATACGTATATAAGGATTTAAGAAGAACATTGTACTGTCTTTTATATTCATGTGCTCAGCACTGACAGTGGGACCACGTTAATTAACTCGGTGTGACTTTTTCTCCCAATTGAGTTTTAATTTTTCAAGAGATAAAATCCAAAAACTGGGCATGAATCAACTAGCTCTAAGAAAAAATAAAAACCAAAAACATTTCTTAATTTCTTTCTGCCATCTTTCCCTATCTAATTTTTCTAAATAACTCTAATATTCTATTATGACATATAATTAGTAATTCTTTTATATCTCTATGTATTTATAATTATATAATTATAAATTGATGGCTTAATTAAGAAACATTTGATGAAAATTTACTATATTTTGAGCATTGTATGTTATACTAGATGAAAAATGATAGAAAAAAATGACTTAGTAGGGAAAGACAATAAAAAGTCAGATAAGTTATAAAATGTGACACAATCAAAAGAAAGTATTTTCTGTGGGACCGTATGTTGAATTGAGGATTCATGGATTCAAAACTTCAATCCTTAGTAGTTAGGCAGAGAAACAGCAACCAGAAAGGAGATATGCAAGAGGCAGACAGAAATGTTGTTGTCATGGATACCAAAATAAAATAGTGTATCGTGAAGGAGACTATGCATACATCTTTCAAATGATGCAGAAATTGCTTTTAAGATGAAGAATAAACATTACCCATCAAATTCAGCAACATGAATATCATAATTTACTTTTAAATAAATATACTTATTTTGGGTAGTGGAAACTAGATTGGAGAGGACTAAAAGAATGGGTGACAACAAAATAAAGAAGTGATTTGTAGACAACTTTGTCAAGAATCTTCGGGGTTTTTTTGCACAGGATGGTAGAGGCACAAGGCAATAGCTACAGAAAAAGTCAGGAATCAAAGACTTATTTTTTTAAGATGGATGACATTGTCACATGTTTAAATATTATTTGGAAACGGTTAGCAGACATGAAAATGCAGTGGAATTACAATTGACCCTTGATTAATACAGGTTTGAACTGCGTGTGTCCATTTGTATGTGAATTTTTTCAACCAAAGGCAAATTGAAAATGCAACATTAATGGGATGTGATACCTCATATACCAAGGGTTGATTTTCTATATATGTAGGTTCCAAGGGATCATCTGCAAGACTTGAGTATATGTAGATTTCAGTATATATAGGGGTTTTTGGAACCAATCCCTCATGTATAGTGAGGGGTGATTGTATAATGTAAATCAGAATAAGATATCACCTTACACCTGTTAGAATGGTTATTATCAAAAAGATGAAAGGTAAGTGTTGACAAGAATGTGGAGAAAAGGAACCTTTATCCACTCATGGTGGGAATGCAAATTAGGATAGCCATTAAGAAAAAAACAGTGTGGAGTTTCCTCAAAAAAAGTTAAAAATAGAACATAACAGAATTTAGGGGTGCAAGAAAAGAGGGTACTCAGAGTCCATTTAGAATGAGTGGCCTTAGATTAGAGGGATCAGATTTGTGATAAGAGGAAGAAAAAGACACACATGGTTTTAATAGTTTTATAGATGTGGAATTGGTAAGATGTAGGAGTAATTTGCTTTCTCAATAAATTGTGGAGCAGAATTGATTAAATTTACCCAGGTTTGAGCATTTGTTAGATGAATACATCGGAGCAAAGAAAGGAAACTCAGGCTTTTTGAGAGGCATTGATTACAATGATAGATTATTAAATCCAAGCATGACAAAGAAAAAACAGTTGTGATTGGCAGTTAAAAATTGGAGGAGATAACTCATCAGAGATCTCAATAAAGCAAAAATACTTAGGAAAATCTGTACAAATGAGCTTGAACTTAGTGTAACTGTGATGAAAATGTTCAATACTTGATAATACAATTTCACTTTGGTGCCATTTTGTGATGGCTTGGATTAGAGACCGTGTGTGAGTGATTAGTGTTTGAAAGAGAAATTGGTCATTGGATGTGAGGACTTCCAGGAAGTAAATAGATTATTCTTATGAAACAGGCTAAACACTAGTAGAGATGTTGCCTGCTGATTTTCTGTAGTCAGTCAAATGTGGTAAAACCTGTATACCAGTCAGGAACAGCAGGGCCAGATATAATGTATGATGTTCAAAATTAGTTTGTCACTGCAACTCGAATGTGTGAAAATTTGAGAATTTATAGACATAGTGAAAGTTAGAAGCATAGAACAACAGAGTTTCTATAGATTTTTATACAGTGCTCAATAACATAACATCATTTATCAATGAAATAGGTATATAACTTAATAGTACATATTTTTAAAAATCTATCTTTGATCAAGTCCTATTTTATAGAACATTTGATTTAGCTTTCACCCAAGTTCAAGAGATGAAGCAATGATGGAGCTTAAATCCATGTCATTAATAAAAAGTAATATAATTTAAATATATCTATCAGATATATCTTGGTTTGAATTAAGGGGTAATTTTGCCCCTCAGAGGTCATTTGGCAATGTCTGGATGCTTTGGGTTGTCATAACTTGAGGGGTTGCTGTTCCTGGTATGTAGTGGGTAGAGATCAGCAATGCTGCTTGATATGGTTTGGCTGTGTCCCCAACCAAATCTCACCATAAATTATAATAATCCCCACATGTCAAGGGTGAGGCCAGGGGAGATAGCTGAATCATGGGGGCATTTTCCCACATACTGTTCTCATGGTAGTGAATAAGTCTCATGAGGTCTGATGGTTTTATAAATAGGAGTTTTCCTGCACAAGCTCTCTTGCCTGCCACCATGTAAGACATGTCTTGCTTCCCCTTCATCTTCCACTACGATTGTGAGGCCTGCCCAGCCATGTGGAGCTGAGTCAATTAAGCCTCTTTTCCTTATGCATTTCCCAGCCTCAGATATGTCTTTATTAGCAGCGTGAGAACAGACTAATATACTGCTAAACATTCTGCAATGAACAGAACAGCCCCCACAATAACAAATTATCTGGTAGACTATTATTCAGATAAATAATTGTGTGGTGGCATATTGTTTTGTTTTATATGAAACAACAACAAAAAAGGAAATCTTGCCATTTGCAGCAACATGAATAAACTTGGAGGACATTATGTTAAGCAAAATATGCCACACAGATAAAGACAAATACTGAATGATCTCACTTGTATATGAAATCTAAAAAAGTTGAATCCACAAAAAGCAGAGCAAACTAATGGATGCCAGAGACTGAGGTGTGGGGAGACGAAGGAGATGTTTGTCAAGGGATAAAAAATGTTTATATCTTGCATGCTATATTGATTATACTTAATAGCAATACATTTCATACTTGACAATTGCTAAGAGGGTAGATTTAAAGCATTCTCACCACACACATGAAAAATATTATATGAGTAAATGCATATGTTAAGTAGCTTTATTTAGCCAATCCACAAAGTATACATATATCAAAACATCATGTTGCACACCACAAATACATATAATTTTTACTTGACAACTACAGAAATAAATAGAAGCAAAATAATCATTTTTTTTAGTAATTTATTTTATTGTGTTTAAAATGATGTCATTTTGCAATGAATTGGAAATTAAAAAGGAAGAAAGAAAGAAATAAAATAACTGAAACCGAGTCTTCTACCACAGACTGTGAAAAAAATAGAAGCATTAGTATGTGAGATTCTGGGCCCAGAATGGAAGACCATACATAGAGATTCATGAAGAAATTTGCATCATAAGAGTAAGATTATGAGGAGATTATAACGGATAGAATAGGTGTTATATCTCTTCTAATACTTAGTGTTATAAAATTGAAAATCATAGATGCTTGATTGTATTAAATTGTAATAGTTCAAGTTTTTTCTTTCTATTCTTTAGTTCCCCTTGCGGTCATCAAATTACCAGCAGTAAGCATCACTGTAATCTTTCGTTAATCAATAAACTACATATTTTATATTATACACCAAAGAACTCAATCAAATTAATGGTCAATTCAGATCCTCCAGATCATAAAACTTAGCTACATGCAGTCCTTCTTGTAATGAAACTATTAATACACCAGCATCAAGCTGACATTTTATAGAGTTTACTATATATGTTTCCTTGGAGTGAAAATATTCATTGATGGTTCATGCAAGTTTATTGCCCTATTTGTAGGCAAAGCAAAACTCTTGTGTGGCATCCGAGGGTTACTCAGACACTGGGAAAGGTGGGGCTTCCTCTTACCATCCAAATGATGGAAAGTGAATGCTTGCTGTTATACTGATACAGGACACTATCTGTTACAGCTAACATGTATAGATTTCTAAGGATATAAGAATAAATTCTGCAGTAATTACAGTGAAATTGTATATTTGTTATAAATCGTGAACATATGTATATCTGCAAGTAATCAACAATCTGAAAAAGAAATCGAGAAAGTAATTGCATTTACAAGAGCTAAAAATAAAGTACCTAGGAATAAACTGAACCAAAAAAGTGCTTTTCATTTTATTCTTTGCTGAACTTTTGCATCTTCTATCACCTTATGCTACAGGGAAATTATGGAAAAATTTGAAAAAGTGTTCCCTATTTTGCTGAAGTTTGCTAGATAATATGTATGCGTTGTGTTCAAATATGTCAATTCATTTCCCTGTTTGATTTATATTAATATACTATAGAAACATGATAATTATTTCACCCCCAGACCACAAAACGTTCTAAAAACAGAATGACAAGCAGGCAACAGAGCATATTGGATATGTATTATGACTACATAAGGGCCACAAGTAAGATAACATAAGTATTTGTATATTTTACATTTGTGCCACAATAAGCAAATATTGAGTGTCCACTCTGGTAAGTTATTAATAGAAATAAAAATATATACATAAGTTCTCACATTTCTTGAAGTTTGTAACATGAGATGACACACAAATTGCTACAATCATATAATTTACCTAGTACATGTTTTATGAATAATACAGGCATTGTTTTATCAATTTCAAAAAGACAATGGTTATTTGATAAGGTGTGACTTGAGTAAGATAAAGGCAATGATTAGGGTTTATCCAAGATTTTTAGCATATTGATGCATGGACAAAGAAAGTAAAAGCAAAGATATTTGGCAGCTAGAGGGTTGTTAAGTTTCTTATGCACCTTTCTCTTTCACAGGCATACCTAGACCACATTCATTTTGCTTCCATTCCCAAAGAGACAAATTGTTTTACACTAATCAGGTTTCAGTACCTTAATATTTGGGCATTTCATGAAGATATGGTGGAATATATTTGATATGCTGCTGATCTCCCATGAGAGGAGTGACACATCCTTGATGGCTACATTAAATTAATATATATATACACACACATACATATACACACAAACACACACACATATATACACATATAAAGCCTGTGCCTTTGTGTATATATACACATATATAATATATGCATATATATCTGTAATATAATATCTACACATAATATATGTAGATATGTTTGTGTATATATAAACTCAGCTACATACAGTACTTATAATGAAACTATTATATATACACATATATACAAATGGAAAAATTTGGAAACTATTTTATAAATATACATATATAATAGTTTCTTATAATGTATACATATATGTATCTGTGTATGTGTATATATACATGCACATACACACATATACACGTGTACATACACATAAACAGGTATATATGTGTATATATACATATACATACACATGTATGCATGTGCATATACACATGCACATACGTGTGCATTCATGTGTTTATATACATACACATACACATGCATGCATGTGTATATATACATACATAGACACACACACGTATACATGTGAATATATTAGGTTGGTGCAAAAGTGATTGCAGTTTTTGCCATTACTTGTAATCCATTAGATATATTTAGATAAACACTTACCAGTGTGTTATAATTGCCCACATTATTCAGTACAGCAACCTGCTGTACAGGCCTGTAGCCTAGAGCAATAGGCTATACCATATTGCCTAAATGTATAGTAGGTTGCACTATCTAGGTTTGTGTATGTACACTCTATAATGTTCATGAAATAATAAAATTGCCTAAGGATGCATTTCTTAGAACATATCCCATCAAGTGACACATGACTGTATATGCTTATAAGTATACATAAAGCAGACAATTATTTCACGCTACAAATAATCAAGACTTCTTCCTTACTTACCTCTACATTTTAATCCCCAAAGGAAGATGGCCGATAAGGTGTATTAGAGTCTGGGATACTGTATATTGTGATGGTATCTGAAAGTAAAATTCTACTATATGTTACTAAAATGATACAGAAGCTCACTTTTTTTTTTTTCCAGGATTGCTCTTCTAATTCAACCTTAACATACAATCATCTTAACACCACCAAAATAACTTAAAATTTTGTATGTGTATTAAATGCTTCCCTATTTTCTCAGTATGATTTGATATTTTTTCTGTTGTTTTAGTCATAATTTGTTACAGTAACAGATAACACATTAAAGACTTACAACAAGATACACATATTTGTTGCTATTGTTGCTTGGAGGCTGCAGACTGACAGAAACTTTGGTGGGTTTATCTAGCTTATATGAAGTCACTTTTCCATTTCACAGGAGCTATTCCTGGCTGGGGCATGGCATTCTCTTATGATGGGCAGAGGAAAAGGCAGAACCAAACCATGAAAGCATAATTTAACATTTCTGCTTGAATGTAGAATAAGTCACATCTACTTGTTTTTAATTGGTCAAGCAAGTCACATGGCCAATCCCAAAGTCAAAGAGGTATGGAAGTATGTTTTACCTATGGGGAATCTTGTCAAAGGCAGGAAGGAGGAAAAAATGTAAATAAAGAATGACATACATCATATTTATTTACAAATATTTTAAGCAATTCTGAGAAACTGAAATTGTTTTCTATCTGCTTTCTTGAAATTGCACTAGTTTCTGTCAGTGTATCATGAACATAATCCCACAGATTTTTAACTTTTAGTCTTTAAATAAGCTGTGTGTTGGTGCATGTGTGTGAATGGTTTATTTAAATATTCCCTTATTGGTTAGGCACAGTGGCTCACACCTGTAATTCCAACAATTTGGGAGGATGAAGCAGGCAGATTGCTTGAGTCCAAGAGTTTGAGACCAGCTTGGACAACATGGCAAGAATCCTGTGTCTACCAAAAATAGAAAAATTTGCCAGGCATGGCAGTATCTGTCTGAAGTTCTAGCTAGTCAGGAGACTGAGGTGGGAGGATCACTTGAACCCGGGAGGTCCAGGCTGCAGTGAGCTGAGATAGCACTGCTGCACTCTAGCCTGGGCAACAGAGTGAGACCCTGTCTAAATAAATAAATAAATAAATAAATAACTATTCTCTTATTGGTTAAAATATATGTTGCTTCAAAAATGTTTTATAACAAATAGTGTAGTAGTAAACATCTTGCAACACATATGTCCTTGCCCACGTGACTGTTACTGGAAGGAGGATTCCAAAAAGGATCATTGCTGGATCAGAAAAGGTTTGAATTTAAAAATATATTTTGAAATACAGTATATATTCCAAGTAGTAAATATGACAGTTACGTTGAAACAGTTGGAATTTTAATAAAGCAAACACTTATTTAACAAATTAACAAACACCTGACTAAACAAATATATTGCCAATATTGGAACTTTTTCCTATCATGTGATTCTCCCAAAATACAATCCTCTCTATCCTGAATTCTATATTATTTACTTATTTATTTACAGATTTACCCTAATCATATGTCTGCATCTCTAATAATGCATCATTCAATTTTGCCTATTTTAAAACTTTATGTCTTTAAAAATGGCAGTATATTATTGTGATTTGTTTTTTACACAACCAGCTTTATGTTATGAGACATCCATATTGATGCACATAATTCCTTACTTTTTACTATTGTGTGGTATCTCACTACATTAATATAACATATTATGCATCTATTATCTTCTGGTTGATGTGCAATTACATTCTCTCTGGTTTATGGCTATTACCAACAATGTTTCAATGAATATTATTGTCCACATATCTCCTGGTAACATATATGAAAGTTTCTTTATACTTGAAGGAAAATTTCTAAGACATGGCCTATGAGTATATTCTACAATACTAGTTAATACTTAGCTTAGCATAATAGTATATGATTATTACTAAGGTCCACAGTCTTGCATTAATAATGTTATGCACATTATGATCAGACTTTATTTAAAATAAACACACACATATACACAGACACATGTGCACACACATAAATGCATACACACCTCAGTCTGGGAAGCAGCATATAGTATAATATATTGTAGTTTTGCTTATAAGTTTTCTAAAACATGAAGTTGAGATATCTTTTTTCATGTAACTATCTGATCATTCTGTTAAATGCCTTTTCATATCTTTTGGCAATTTATTTTCTCTGATTACTCTTATATTTATCATTTGTAAATGTTCTATCAGTATTCAACTAACCAATCCTTCATCAATTACTGGTATTAAAAATATGTTCTTTTAGTATCTTGCTATTTTTCTTTGCATTTTGATATGTTAGTAAGTGAAACTTCTATTGTGGTTAAATTCATCTATCTTTTTTTACTATGTTTTATGCTTTGTGGTTAGTTAATAAATTTTCTTCTACTTGACAGTTATATGAATATTCTCTTGTAGTTATCTCTAAAAGTGTTATACCTTTGTTTTCTGCATTTAAATCTTAATCTGTCAAAATTGATTTTTACATATGATTTGATTAAGAATCCATCCAGCTTAAGATTGTTTTCTGTACAGATTATTTCCCAATAATATTTTAGAACACAGCATTTTCCAGACTAATTTGCATACTCAATCTGCCATAGAGCAGCTTTGCCATTTAAGCATGGATCTTTTTCTTGGCCCTCTGTTCTATCTTGTCTGTTTAGTAATATATTCTTTGGCCAGTATCAGAGATTCTTAATGACTACATTTTGCTGAAAACACATGACATCAACTGTAAGATGGTACATATGCCATGAAACACTGGTTTTTAACCACTTCAAATTTTTACTCTATACTTATTTCAAGGATTTATTTAGACTTCTTAAGGCACATATTTTATTACATTCTCCTTTTTTCATGAGTGAAAAGGAAAATTTAAGCAAAATTAAAAATTGGGCCAAGTATTCCTAAACCTTATCAACATTCAAAGTTCAAAATATTCAGAAATACATATTAACTGATATGGAGATCATCTTTTACTGTCTCCTATACCATCAAGAATGATGCTGATGTAGAAGTTCTTAAAGCAACTCATAAAAGAACAAAAAGCCATTGTTCGTGATTATGCAACAACAAAGAGTTTGCAATTATAAAGAGTTAGCTTAATTTGACTCCCACTTGGGGAATTTATAGCATAGTTCTTATTCAACTCCACCCCCATCCTTCCGCAGGAAGCCATTTTTTCTTAGGTTTAAAGGAGTGCTTTATTATTCTTTTGTATCTGGGACCTTTGTTTTCAAATCATTAACATGATATACAAGTTTGATGCTGAAATATATGAAACTTTCTCATTAACAACTACTGCATGCAGACTGCTGCCTAGCTGACAGTGATTTTAAGTTGACATATATTGTAAGATGTGTCATGATTTCAGGCATATAAAATATGAAAATAAATGTGGGATACAGTTTTGTAATTAGCCTATATATCTTATGGGAATAGCTTTTTTTCTATTCTTAATCATCGACTCTTCCATGTAAATTTTAATTTTTATGATAAATTAAGAAGGATGCTGATCAGAAATGCATCGGATCTGTAGGAATTTATAACCATTATTAAATCAGGTGTTTCTATCTATAAACATAGTATATCTCTGCATTCATTACATTTTCCTTAATGTGTTTTTAATGTTATTCAATTTTCTGCAAAAGATCGTTGGATATTTTATTTGGACGTATCCCAAGTACAATACTTGACATATGTTTTCTTTTCTATTTTTAATGTTTTTTAGTTTTTAATTTTTAATTTTTGTGGGTACATAGTAGGTGTATATATTTATGGGGTATAGGAGATATTTTGATACAGGCATACAATGCATAATTTTGTTACAAACAACCCAAGTATACTCTTTTAGTTATTTTTAAATGTCCACTAAATTATCATAGTCACCTTTTATGCTATCAAATACTAGATCTTATTCCATCTAACTGTATTTTTGTACCGATTAACTATTTTCCCTTCCTTCCCCCAACTACCCTTCCCAGCCACTGTATCTCTATCACCATGAGTTCAATTGTTTTAATTTTTAGCTCCCACAAATGAGTAAGAACATGCAAAGTTTTTCTTTCTGTGCCTGGCACTTAACATAATTCACTTAACATAATGACCTCCAGTTCTATCCATGTTCTTGCAAATGACATCATCTCACTCTTATTTGTGGTTGAATTGTACTTCGTTGAGTACATATACCACATTTTCTTTATCTATTCTGTTGGTGGACACTTAGGTTGCTTCCAAGTCTTGGCTATTGTGATTAGTGCTGCAATAAACGTGGAAGTACAGATATCTCAATTGTACATGAATTTCCGTTCTTTTAGGTATTTGCTTAACAGTGAGATTGCTGGATCATGTAATAGCTCCATTATTAAGTATTTGAGGAACCTCCAAGCTGTTTTCCATAGTGGTTGTACTAATTTACATTCCCACCAACAGTGTATGAGGGTACCCTTTTCTCCACATCCTTGTCAGCATTTGTTATTGCCATTTTAACTGGGGTGAGATGACATTTCATTATACTTTTGATTGGAATTTCTTTAATGATCAATAATGTTGAGCACATTTTCATATATCGATTTGCCATTTGTATGTCTTCTTTTGAGAAATGTATATTTAGAACTTTTGCCCAATTTTTGGTTGAATTATTAGTTTTTTTTCTGTAGAGTTGTTTGAGCACCTTATGTATATATCTATATCTATATTTATATCTACATCTATATCTATCCTATTTATTAATCCCTTTTCAGATGGATGGTTTTCAAATATATTCTCTCATTCTGGGGGTTGTCTGTTCATTTTGTTGATTGTTTCCTTTAATGTACAGATTCCTTTTAACTTGATGTGATCTCATTTGTCCATTTTTACTTTGGTTACCTGTGCTTGTGGGGTATCACTCAAGAACTTTTCCCCCAGTCCGATGTCCTGGAGAGTTTCCCCAATGTTTTCTTTTAGTAATTTCATAGGTTGGGGTCTTAGATTTAAGTCTTCAATTCATTTTTATTTGATTTTTGTATATGCCATGCATCTAGTTTCATTCTTTTCCATAAGGATATCCACTATCCAGCACCATTTATTGAAGAGATTATCCTTTCTCCAATATATGCTCTTGGGAATTTTGTTGAAATGAGTTTGATGCAGACACATAGATTTAATTCTGGGTTCTCTGTTATTTGCCATTGATCTATACGTCTGTTTTAATGTTAGTTTTTTTTTTTTTTTTTTTTCCTAAACAATCTGATTTAATTAGGAAGTTAAATAAGTTGAGATGGAGTGGACTGGCATTATCAGAATGCTTACATGGGATCCCTGGAGTTGGCAATCACAGCAGTGTGGGGTTGGCAAGGGGAGCAACCCCCTTCAAGGCAAGGCATAAACTATTTGGCAGGCAGAGGTGAGGGTGGGACCTCACTGTCAATGGACGTGTTCAGGGAAGCCAGGGGGTTACATGCAACAGGGCATTCAGGCAACCTCAACTATGAAGCTGAACGCCTGTGAGGTCTGAAGGCTCACGCTGTTCAAAGATGCTTGCGGTTCACCCGGGAGATGCTGATGCCTGTGACTCTTTCCACTCACTATGCTGTTTTGGTTACGAAAGCTCTGTAGTATAATTTGAAGTTAGGTAATGCGATTCCTCTAGTTTTGTTCTTTTTGTTCAGGATAGCTTTGGTCTTTTGTGGTTCCACCTAAATTTTAGGATTTTTTTTTTTTTTTTTTTCTGTAAAGAAGGCCATTGGTATCTTTGCCTCCTCTGCCTGTGTATTTTCAAATAGTCTGTCTTCAAGCTCACTAATTCTTCTGCTTGATCAATTCTATTAAAGGCTATAACGGATTGTTCATCGTGTCAGTTCCATTTATCAACTCCAGAAATTCTGCTTGATTAATTTTAATTATTTTGATCTTTTATTAAATGTATCTGATAGAATTCTGAATTCTTTCTCTGTGTTATCTTGAGTTTCATTACATTTGCTCAAAATAAATATTTTGAGTTATCTGTCTGAAAAGTCACATATCTATGTCTCTCAGGTGATATGATTTGGCTGCGTTATCACCAAAATATCATCTTGAATTGTAGCTCCCATAATTCCCACGTGTTGTGGGAGGGACCTGGTGGGAGACAATTGAATCATAAGGGCAGTTTCCCCCATACTGTTCCTGTGGTAGTGAATAAATCTCTCATGATCTGTTTGTTTTATAAGGGGAAACCCCTTTCACTTGGTTCTCATTCTGTCTTCCCTACCACCATGTAAGATGTGACTTGCTCCTCCTTGCCTTCCACCATGATTGTGAGGCCTCTCCAGCCATATGGAACTGTGAATCCGTTAAACTTCTTTTCTTTATAAATTACCCCATCTCGGTATGTCTTTATCAGCAGCATGAAAATGGACTAACACACCAGGATTGGTCCCTGGTGGTTTATTCAGTTTACTTGTTAAATTCCTGTTTTCCTGGATAGTCTCAATGCTTGTGGTCATTTGTCAGTGCCTGGGCATTGAAGAGTTAAATATTTATTATAGTCTTCAGAGTTTGAGCTTGTTTGTATCTGTCCTTCTTGGGAAGACTTTCCAAGTATTTGAAGGGATTTGGGTGTTACACTCTATTTTCGGTTCTTGCAGCTATATCTGCATTAAGGGGCACACCAAGCCCAATAACACTGTGGATCTTGCAAACTCATAGAGGTACTGCCCTGGTTATTTTGTAAAATATCCAGAATAATTCTCTCGGTTACCCATAGAGACTCATGTTCTCTTCTGTTACTTTCTCCTAACAAGTGAAATCTCACTCTTTGTGCTGAGCTGTCTGAAGCTGGGAAAGGAGTGACACAAGCACTCCTGTGGCCCCCACCACTGGTACTGCACTGGGTCAGAACTGAAGCCAGCATGGTACTGGGTCTCACCCAAGGCCTGTGGTAACCACTGCCTTGCTACCACTTATGGTGACTCAAGGCCTTGGGGTGCTACAATCAGTAGGTGTTTAAACAAGACAGGCTTGTGTCCTTCATCTTCAGGTCAGTGAGTTTCCCTCATCCCTGGTCAGGTACAGAGATGCTGTTCAGGAGCCAGGGCCTGGAGTCAAAAACCTTAGAAACCTTCCTGATGTTCTATTGCTACTGTTGCTGAGCTGACACCCCAACCACAACATACAATCTTTCCCTTCTTTTCTCTCTTTCCATAAGCGGAGAAGTCTCTCCCGATGGCCACCACTTCCCTAGACTTGCAGCAAGCACTGCCTGGCTACCACTGATATTCACTTAAGAACCCAAGGCTCTTCAGTCATCTTTTACTGAATGTTGCCTGGCCCCGTTCTCACCCTTCAGGACAATGGGCTCCCCTAAGACTCAGAGCAAGTCTAGAAGTGCTATCCTAGAGCCAAGGCACTGAGTTCCAATGCAAAGTCCCCGTGATGGTTAATATCGAGGGTCACCTTGATTGGATTGACCCCAAGGACCCTAAGGACCCCCTTGGTGCTTTACCCCACTCTGGCCAAGTTGGTACCTAATCTGCAAGACAAAATCCCCTTTTACTCTTCCCTCTTCTTTTCTCAAGCATAAGGAATCTCTCCTCACAGCCAGCACAGCTGAGAATGTGCTGGGTCACACCTGAAACCAGCACATCTCTCGTCTTACTCAAGGCCCACGGTGAGTACTACCTAGGTATCATCGCTGATTACTCAGGGACCAAGGGTTCTTCAGTCGGCAGGTGATAAATCCTGCCAGGACTGGATTCTTCCCTTCCAGGCAGTGCATTCCTTTCTGGCCCAGAAAGGGCCAGAATATCTTCTGGGAGTTAGGGCTTAAAATAGGGGCCTCACAACCCTGCCTGGTATCCTATACTACTGTGGCTGAGCTGGTAACCAAGTGATAAGACAAAGTCTTCTTTACTCTTCCCTCTCCTCTCCTCGAGCAGAGGTAAGTAGTCTCTCCTGGAACTGAGCTGTGCTACCTTGGGATGGGTGAGGGGTGGCATAAGCACTCCTTCGGCTTCCCAGCTAGTGTCTCATTAGGTCATATGCTTCCCAAGCCCCCTGCTCTGGGCCCAGCACAGCACCATAACTTGCCCAAGAATTGCAATCCTTCTGGCCTAGACTGCCTTTTAAGTTTTAGGACCCCAGAATCCTTTAGCCCATGGTAGCATAGCTTGCTAGTACTCAAGTTCTGACTGCCAGGATGCACAAGTCCCCTTTGGCTAGGGCTGGTCTAAATGTTCCCTCCATTGGCGCTGGATGAGTTCTGTCTGGTGTTGCTTTCTGCTGTGGCAGGGCAGCACTGAGTTCCAATGCAATGTCCCTGTGATAGTTAATATTGAGTGTCAACGTGATTGGATTAAAAGATACAAGGTATTGTTCCTGGGTGCATCTGTGAGAGTGTTGCCAAAGGAGATTGCAATGAGAGAGGCAGACCCACCCTCCAGCTGGGTGGGCACCATCTAATCAGCTGCCAGCACAGCTAGAGTAAAGCAGGCAGAAGCAGGAGGGAGACCGGACCTATTGAGTCTTCCAGCCTTCATCTTTCTCTTGTGCTGGATGCTTCCTGCCCTCGAAAATCAGACTCCCATTTCTTCAGCTTTTGGACTCTTGGGCATATATCAGTGGTTTGCTAGTGGCCCTGGGACCTTCAGCTACAGGCTGAAAGCTGCACTGTTGGTTCCCTACTTTTGAGGTTTTGGGACTTGGATTAGCTTCCTTGCTCTTCAGCTTGCAGACAGACTATTGTGGGACTTAATCTTGTGATCGTGTCAGTCAATATTCCTTAATAAATTCCCCTTTATATATAAAACTTCCTATTAGTTCTGTTTCTGTAGAGAACCCCGACTAATACAGTTCCACAAACACTTTGCCCTCTCCCTCTCTTTGCATATTGTCTCTTTGTACCATGTGGCCAACCACTGGGGGATGAGAAAGAGGTGGCAGTGGCAATCCCATAGTGTCTTTCTAACCCTCTTCAGTGTCTCTTCCTGTGATATGAACTTAAAACCACATACTATGATTGCTCACTTGATTTTTGGTTCCTATGAAGTTGATTTTTTGTGTGAATTATTGTTCAATTTTGTGTTCCTGTGGGGAGGATTGTCAGTGGAGGCTTCAATTTGGTCATCTTGCTCCACCTCTAACTGCCATATGTTTTGTTGATATATTAAGTGTTATTTCAAAATTTTTTCTGAGTGTTGCTATTCTGTAAAATTGAATTTGTTTTTCCATTTCAATCTGACAGCCAGTCAATTTAAAGGTTCTTTTTTTAACCCCAAGAACTCTGTAGATTCTTTGGGGGTATCGACTTAAAGGGTCATGTAATTTGTAAATAATGACAAAGCAATGTTTTCCTTTCTTATCTTTATGCTACAGCAGGTACTTAGACATGAGCAGGGCAGGAGAACCCTCCTCCCACCCCCAGGAATGTCAGGCAATCATAAGGTGATGGTCAAGCAGTTGTTAAACTGTCTCGCTGAAGTAATAATTAGTTTCAGCTGGTGCCAGAGACAGACCGTCTTCCAGTAGATGGAAAACACCTGAAACTGGTGATCAGTAGCTTTCTGATAAGATCTCAGGAGTTAGTCGACTGGGATCAAGCATGCACGCTAACAGCCATAATGGCAGAGTTAAAAATGTCTCAAATAAGCATGCATAAAACTTTAGTAAACATGCTGCAGATGCAGTCCCTCCCAAGGGCTGGCCAGCCACTGTGCATGCAAACAGCCTACCTCAAGGGAAGAATCAGGCAAGAAGGAACACAACCACCTCTCGCCGGGAATCATGCCAACATCTAAAACTGTAAGTTAAAAGTCAAACTGTGCACTTGAATCTCTCGTTGTCCACTTGGGCCTCTTCCAGGTGTACTTTACTTCCTTTCATCCCTGCTCTAAAACTTTTTAACAGACTTTCACCCCTGCTCTAAAACTTGCCTCAGCATCTCCTTCAGCCTTAGTCCACTCAGTTGAATTCTTTCTTCTGAGGAGACAAAAATTGAGGTCATTGATAACATTTGTATTCAAATTTTATTTTCTTTCTCAATACTCTAATTAGATAATTTCATACAAGGTTAAATGGAAGGTGTACCAATATTCATGCCTTCTTCCTAACTAAAAGTAATTATCTCAAAATTATCTATCAGTACCTATTATGTTGGTTGGTTGATTGTGATAGACAGCTTTTCTTGGAAAAAGTTTTAATTATACTCTCAATTTGATTTTTTTTGCATGAATATTGTGATGGTTAATATTGCCAACTTGATTGGATTGAAGGATGAAAAATATTATTTCTGGATGTATCTAGGTGTTTCTGGGTGTTGCCAGAAGAAACTAACATTTGAGTCAGTGGACTGAGAGAGGAATACCTGCCCTTAGAAAGACCCATACACAGTGTGGGTGGGCATCATCCAATAGGCTGCCAACACAACTAGAAAAAGCAGGCAGAAGAAGGTGGAACTGGCTGACTTGCTGAGTCTTCCAGGCTCATCTTTCTCCCATGCTGGATGCTTTCTGCCCTCGAACATCAAACTCCAGGGTCTTCAGCTTTTAGACTCTTGGACTTACACCAGTGGTTTGCCAAGGACTCTGGGGCCTTCAGCCACAGACTGAAGGTAGCACTGTCCACTTCCTTACTTTTGAGATTTTGGGACTCAGACTGGATTCCTTGTTCCTCAGCTTTCTGATAGCCTATTGTGGGACTTCATCTTGTGATTGTATGAGTCAACATTCCTTAATAAACACCCCTTCATATATTCATCTTTTCTATTAGTTCTGTCCTCTAGGGAACCCTAATATAAATATATAGTAAAATTCATTAAGTACTTTTTCTGCATCTATTGAGATCATGTAATTTCCCTCCTTTAGTACCTTATTTTCAAAAATTCTAATAACTTATTCTAAAACAGTATGTCAACAATGCATTTCTGGGATAAACTAAGCTTACTTATGGTGTATTATTTTATTTCAGGGGAAATTGTATTTGGTATCTTAATAGTTTTGGATTTTTGTAATCATTTTCACAAGGGAGATCAGCCTGTAAAGTTTCTTTCTCGTAGATCCTTTACATGGATTAAATATCAAAATTGTGTTTCCTAATAAAAGTAATTTAAACATGACCTTTTATGTGCCTCTTCCTGGAAAATACTTTTATAAGATTGGAATTACATAAACCTAAATATTTGGTGTAACTGATCTGTAAATCGATTTGAGCTGAGTGCTTTCTTTATGGAAAGTTTTCAAAATAGTGATTTACTTCTTTTTACAGTTGTTGAATGCTCCAGATTTTCTTGTTTTTTCCAACTTATTTTTAATAATCTCATGTCATTTGACTTATTCTATTTTATCTTAAATTCCTGCATGTGATTCTGTTGTCTGTTGTATTTTTCCTGTATTTTACATTGAAAACTTTTATTTTGTCTTTTAAATTGACTGACCTCACTTCTCTTAGGAGCGCTGTCTTTGTGGAAATTCGTAGACATTTTAGTTCAAAGGGTTTCTCCAGAGTTTGCCTATTCTCCTGTTAATTATCTGGTATCATAAGCCCATCATCTTATGACTTCATTAATTAGATTATCTTCTTGAGCTGTTTTGAATCACATAAATCCATGTGATAGTGACAGGCAGCTTACTTCATTTCTCATAAAAAATCACCCACCACTACCCCATTGTAACACGGATTCCATAACTTTCTAATTGACCATCTGTGCATTAGATTCATTTCTAACTTATCCTTTCTCTGATGGTATAGCCCCCAGAGCCACACCCTTTATATATGGATTCTTAATTTTACTCATCGTCTTGGATAAGTCTGAAGATTTATTTCCCAACTCCTCTATTCTATACTGCAATAAATATGGAAGTTCTAAGTTACTACGATTTGGCTCATATTCTCAAGATAAAAGCTGATTTGGGGCTAACTTACTTCCATGATGCCTGTTTCATTAAAGTTTTTTTTTTTTAACCCCTGTTAATTTCTTAATTTCATGCCACCCTAGTTATCCATTTAAGTGTGTGTATATATGAGTCAGCTTTTTAACTGATTTCTTCAAGTGAATGTTTTAGGTTATATATTCCCTAGTAATACCAGGAACAAATTCTTAGTATAAGACTATGTATGTTTTAAATATCAACCGATACTGCATTTGCATAGGCATATTTATGAAGAAAACACTAGATGTTATCAATATTTATGCATTTAGATTAATAAAATATACTTTAGTTTTTAAAATTTTATTTTGCATCGTATCTTGAATATGAGATTTGGAATATCATTCAATTATTTATTGAGCATTCCTCTTCTTGCATGTATTGCTTTCTCAGAGACTATTCCGCTTTTCTATTGATTTCTCTTTTCATATCTGGCTTTGTGTGCAATACACACATATTAGGAAGCTACTTAAAAAGTGTTAATGATGCAGAAATACAAAGTGCATGTGTTTAAAATATAAAGAGGTAGGGTTGAAATATCTCTACTACATTTGGCAACTACAATGGCTTCTGTAGAGACACAGCTTGGCAAGTTGGTGAAGGCTTCTATTTTTGATAAAATCACCCCTCTAAATGGCCAATTATCAACTACACCATCACTTAGAAAGCTGTGCAAGGCTTCGACCTACTGTCTGACAGGTAGTAACATATCCTGGAAATGTATCCTGAATGTAGACAAACTTTTCAAAAGTCATTTGTCAGACAGTGGGCTAAGTAGCAATTCAGAGGACTAAACTGTGTCGTCTAAAATGAACAATTGACAGTTTACGGGTTAACTTCTAGTAAAGAAAATATTCTTGCTCCAAGTTCCAGCTGAGATTTTCTCTGCCTCTTCTTACATTTTTTTCTTCTCACTGGCTTCACCTTCCTTGCTTGTTTTCCTTTAGTACATTCTATTATTTATGTAATTCTGGGGTACCAGTGAAAGCACTTGGTAAACTCATAAAAGGAAAAAATACAAAGACATATGTTATTCATGTATATTTATAATAACTTTTTCTTTAAAAATTTAAATATTTTTTCAATATTTATGATGTGACTTAGAGATCTGTATATGTATCCTAGCAGCAGTATTTTCTTGTTTCAATCACTAAAAGTCTGTTGTATTGTGATATGAGTACTATACGTTTGAAAATGTCCTATGTATTCTAACAGAAATTATAGGAAATTGGTCACAGGTTTCTCATGTGACCATTTCTAATTAAGAAATAGATAGAACAAGAAATTCTAGCGAATGAAGTTATAACTTAGCTAAGTAGTCACAGTTCAGTGTTCTCCTGGCTCAACCAAGATCAGTTTGGAAGCCATACACATCTCTTGTAACCATACTTATTTTCTAAAAACAGACAATAGGAAAGTTACTTTTTAAAATGATGCACATGCCCTATATATAAACAAAATCACTCTGATTCTATTTTGGAAAAGAGAATACAAATTCTTTCTTTGAAGGATGTCCATTTCCCGTCTAGCAAAATCATAACCTCCTTTAAAGCCTGGTAACTGAAATATTTAGATATCAGGTTAGCTACTATTAATCGTTTTCATGCTACATGGTAGGGGAATAGATAAGGTAAAGAAAAAATGTAATAAACAAATAAAATTGGTCAGGTGCAGTGGTTTACACCTATAATCTCAGCACTTTGGGAGGCTGAGGTGGGCGGATTACTTGAGGCCAGGAGTTTGAGAGCAGCCTGGCCAACATGGCCAAACCCTATCTCTACTAAAAATACAAAAATTAGCCGGACGTGGTGTCACATGCCTATAATCCCAGTTTCTTGGGAGGCTGAGACATGAGAATTGCTGGAACCCGGAGGCGGAGGTTGCAGTGAGCTGGTATCACTCAAGGGCACTGTAGCCTGGGTGACAGAGCAAGACTGTCTCAAAGAAAAAAAAAAAAAACCCAACAAATATATTAATATTTATCAGTTTAATATTTGATTTGGTGTTAACACACAAACAGAAAATATTCGTATTTAAGAGCTCATTTCTGAAGCTAGTCACATGATTGCTCTTTCACTCCCCATTTCATCCTCCTTTTAACTTTGGCAAACATTGCAACCGTTTGTGGTCCCTTCATGGTAGAACTTGGGCTCAGTGAGAGAAGTGAGACCCCTATAAATTATATAAAGCGTAACTTTTGATAGTCATTAGCCATTGTATAATCATAATAACCTGTTAAACAGTTCATTATAAATATTTTATCCTTATGTCTGTAACTGATCTTGAAATTGAGGTACACAAGTTGGGACTGGGAGCTAGATATAAAATGAGGGTGACCAAGAGCAAACTGGGAACACATCACTGAAACACATAATTATCTTCTTAATATAGAAACTAAAAGCTATTAAGTAAATAACAGAGAAAAACATAAAAAATAATCAGTGATTGATTAAGGTAGAGTCTCGTAAATAATCAAATGTACATAACTTACTAATTAATTATTTAAAGTAGGTTTCATATGTACCTTGTGTGAAGATTATATAAAAGCTTTCTCTTTGAGGATTTTTCTTATCATTATGAAATATTCCACAAGAAAGACTCCTGCTAGGTAAAACAAACAAACAAAAATAACAAACATAGATTTTGTAATTATATGTATCTACTTTGAATGCTGATTTTATTACTTATTAACTTTGTGGTCTTGTCTAGAATACTCAACATTTATCAGCTTAATTTTCCTCACTAATAAAATAGAAAAAGTAATGCTTGTAGAACTAGTGTAAAAATAAAATTAGATTGTATAATTAAAGGCCTGGGTGTATAATCAGTTTGCTAATTGTGTTCACTTTTGTAGTCATGAAAATAAGATGATAAAATTTTTCTTAATCATAACTTAAGCCGTGTGTTGTGGCAAATTTTCCTATGAATGATGAGTATATTGATATGAAAATACTAAAAGAAATTGTTAATTATAGTTGGAAAAATTTGCAAATTGACTAAGTTAATAATAAAATCTAATCGTCTTTTTAAAATATTGGTAGCTGACAATTATTAAAGGTAGATGATGGTTACCCACTATCACTAACCTTATTATCAGTCTAAAAGGAAAGAAATTTCATACCCTATTCTGTCATATTATAGACATTCTTAGTTAATAGGCAAAAGCTGTGTTCTAGCCAGAAGCACAGGCAAAAAAATATGAAGGGAAATAGGATAACATTAAACTGAAAAGCTTTTGTGCCATAAAAAAAAAATCAAGAAAGTGAGGAGAAAACATACAGAATGTTAAAAAATATTTGCAAACTATGCATCCGACAAGGAATTCATATCCAAGAATATGTAACAAACTCAAACAACTCAATGGCAATAAAATAAGTAATCTGATTAAGAAATGGGCGAAGACTCTGAATAGACATTTCTCAAAACAAGACATACCAATGACCAACAGATACATGAAAAATGCTCAACATCACTAATCACCAAGGAACTGCAACTCAAAAAATATTATTTCTTTAATGTATTATGAAATCTCACATCTTACTTTTTGTGGTGTTCCAAAAATACTCTCCTTGAAGTATTCCGATGCATATGATAAACTAATCTAAAGGGAGGATGAAGCTAGAAAACTAGGCATCTATAGGTCATCAAAAATTAGCTGAATTAGTAAATGAGCTTGAACATTTTAGGGATCAAACCCAGGGTGCTGTGCCTCATTTAAAGAATGAGGAGTCACTTTATTTTAATATTCTGATTATGCAAGTGTGTGGAGTTTCCAAAAACTATTTTAAACAAAGCACATAACTGGGAAACTACTAGTTTTACCAACAGGCAACAGCTTCTAGCATCCATTATGCTAAATAGCAAATCCCGTATTGTTGAGGAATCATACAGGTTGTGAAAATGCTTGGAGTAACAACCTCTAAACTGTGGACTTTCTGATTAAATGCTAGCTGACCATGCCAGGAGAAGGATTTTCTAATTAGGCCAACTAGATGTCCTCAGGTTCAAATAAAGGTACACACATTTATTTCACATGGCCAATGACATCAAATTGCATACTAATGTAAATTGGAAATATCATAAAATTGTGTCCTCAAATTTTTTTTAAAATAATACATTTAGATAATCAGAACAGCCTTAGAAAATCCACACTAGATTTCCACTGGATATACATTTATTGTACATACATCTGATATATAGAATTTACAAATAATTGATTATTCTTAATTGTCCCTCCTAAATTAAATGGCAAACTAGTATAAACTTAGAATAGTAGAAACATGGAAAATAATTGTCTTTTCTGATGTTCCCGGATGCCAGTGGTTCTCAAAACTATAACAAAAAGTATTGGTGTCAAATACAAGATGCTGTTTTACAAAAATGTTGTGAGAAGGGTTGTCCACAGGAGTAGACGTACCAAATGTGTTTTTCAAAAGTTGTTATTTCTTGTAAAACTAATGTGGCTAAAATTTGTGATGGTTTACTTATTCCAGACACTATTCTATGAGCTTTTATATGCATTAATTTATTCATCCCTCAAAATAATTCCATAAATTAGACAATATTATTAATATTTGTGCAGTTAAGGCAGAGAACTATTAAGTAACTTTCCAAAGGCCAAACAGCTAGAACATTAATTAAATAGCATTAAAGCATAGACATTTGGCTCTGGAGTTCATCGTTTCAGCTAGTACAGTATAGTGACTCTATCATGGTGGGTAGCCAAGGCTGGCTTCCTGGACATATGCCCTGTGCAGTCACATAGGGTCCCATACTTAGAAGGGAACTGGACTTGGTTTAATACTCACATTGCTTAGTTCATACTTAGTTAATAACATCCATACCTGCATCATAGTCACACTGTTCTTGAGTCCATTAAGCAAGGGTATGGGAGATTGTGGAAGGAGGCTGGCTATCAACAGAATAGTCATGTTGTTCATATGCTTCGTATGATCCTGCTGTGAACCAGAATATTTTCTAGCTATTAATGCTGCATAACAAACTACCCTAAAATTTAGTAGCATGAAACAAATCTTATTTTTATTTTTATTTTTTTTGAGACGGAGTTTCGCTCTATCGCCCAGGCTGGAGTGCAGTGGCCAGATCTCAGCTCACTACAAGCTCTGCCTCCCGGGTTCACGCCATTCTCCTGCCTCAGCCTCCCAAGTAGCTGGGACTACAGGCGCCCGTCACCACGCCCAGCTAGTTTTTTTTTTTGTACTTTTTAGTAGAGACGGGGTTTCACCATATTAACCAGGATGGTCTCGATCTCCTGACCTCGTGATCCGCCCGTCTCGGCCTCCCAAAGTGCTGGGATTACAGGCTTGAGCCACCGCGCCCGGCCGAAACAAATCTTATTTTAACTAATTTTTTGCCCCTGTCTCATTTCCTGATGTCTAGGACTTTGCTTGGAGACCCAATGCCTGGGAATGACGCTATAGCCAGGAGCAGGTATAATGTGGATGTGTCTTTACTTGTGTATCTGGTGATCCAAGCTAGATATTCACTGGAAATTCAGTTGAGGTCATTGAAGAAAGCACTTATGAATGGTCTCTCACTGTAGCCTGGGCTTCCTCAAAGCATACAGGCTTCAGAGTATTTATCCTTCTTACATCTGACTTCTTACAGACTTCTAACATAAGTGAGTGCTCCAAGACAACTAGGCAAAAACAGCTTAACTTTAAAAACATAGGTTCAGAGGTCACTAAGATTTATTTCTGCCGTACGCCATTGTTACGGAGCAGTGACCAACTAGCCCAAATTCAAGGGGAAAAGACAAAAGTCCTCCTTCTTAATAGAAGCAGGTATCTATTTCCTATAAACTCAGAAAAAGCAGGACTATCTATCCATGACATGTGTTGAAAAGTTTCTATATATTTGCTATGGATCTATTTGCAATGAATCTGTCTGTACAACGATTGTGATGTAAAACACTGACTTTTATTTTATTTTATTTTATTTTATTATTTTTTTTGAGATGGAGTCTCGCTCTGTCGGCCAGGCTGGAGTACAATGGTGCAATCTTGGCTCACTGCAACCTCCACCTCCCAGGCCCCTGCCCTCAGCCTCCTGAGTAGCTGGGATTACAGACTCAAGCCACTGTGCCCAGCTAATTTTTGTATTTTTAGTTTTCATCATGTTGCCCAGGCTGGTCTTAAACTGCTGACCTCAGGTGATCCATCCGCCTCAGCCTCCTAAAGTGTTGGGATTACAGGCGTGAGCCACCGCTCCGGGCCAACACAGACTTTTCCGTAGGATCGTAGCTGACGTTCAAAACTTAGCACAGCACTTGACACCTAATGGGTGCTGAATAAATATTTGCTGTGGTTGAAATAACATCTGCATTATCATTATCGTACTGAACAGTCATAAAGGAATAATACGAGAGGAGTTATATCTTGCCTATGGTTTATAAAGGTAATTAGAGGATCAGAAAATGTAAGGTTGATTAGCAGAGATCTTTCCAGTAATAACAGATTTAAATAAAATCACAGGAAATAGATAGTAATAGGGGAAATTGTTCTCTGAGATAGTATAGTGGAAATTGTAGTCAAGTAGAAAATTATGGATTTATTAAACAATTATCTGACTTGTTTACAAAAGGCAAAAGAGAATTGACTTTCACTGGATCCAATTTCAGTTAATTCTATTTCTAAATGTAGGCAGATACAAAATACAAAATCTAAAAGAATCTTAGTAGGAGAAATGTTTATTATATGACTTCCAAAACGGATTTTCTATCTGTTGTTTTAAATGTAATAAATTAAACTCTCACAAAACTGAATTTAAAACTCAGTTTCATCAAGAATTCCTATGCATCATTTTATAAACATTTTTGGTTGTGTTATTTATGTCAAATTGGCAAATTCAGAAAATTTAGCCATATTTATGAAAACAAAGGAAAGAATTGAGACAAGTCTTTCAATTAAACATACAATCCAATTGACCGGGCTGTGATTGTCATTCCAGAAGCTACTATTGAGACATAATATTATGGTAATAATTCTAGGCATCTTTATAGCTTATCAAACAAGTAACACATAATTTCTATATTGCCCAACTCTCAATTTTACTTTCCATGAGATACTATTCCTATTCTGAGTTAAAAAAGGCAACTGAATTTTCTTTTCCAAATATGTATAACATTCAAAGAAAAACACAAACTTATTCTTCAGGCATAATCGTTTTGTCAGAAGTTAAATACAGAAGCACATCAGAATGTAGTAATTAAATTAGAGAACTCAGAAATCATTTACTTTTTTCCTTTGTTATATTCTTATGGATTGTTTATGATATATAATGCACACAGTTATGGGTATTATGGACACCACCATTGGTAACGTCCAGCCCTGACTTTACAATATTCTCTGAAAACAAATAAATCAATGGTTAGAATAAACGGAGAGGTGGATGATACAGTTTGATAATAATTCTAGACCATGTTGGAGGGGCATTTTAACCAGACAGAGGGATTTAAAGAAAACTTCCTAGAGTATGTCAATTTGTGCTGAGACATAATTAATGTAAAAAAGGACTTTCTTGCTAACTGGTTCAGTGTTTTATGGTTGAGAACTTCTTAAAAAAATTATGAAGATTCATAAATGATTGCAGAGCATTTTTTATGGAACTACTATAGATAACATACGTAACCACTGAAGTAGAAATTTTGAACAACAAAAAAGATGCAAAATTTAGCGTATAACATCTGCTTCTTCACTTTAAATCAGGTCTCCTTGACGAAAGCTTTAAACAGAATAGCACAACTGATCCCCAAATCTTTGCTGGTCTCAGTTCTCTGTGTTAAAAAGCTCATAGGGTATTGGATCTAAATAGAATTACATGGAAAATTTTTAAACATTTAGGTATTTTTTTCTGATTTTAATAGCAATGCATGATAATCATTTAAAATTCGTAACGTACTAATACAACACAAACAGCATACAGGAAAATGGTACTTAGACTTTTCCCACCTACGGTAGTAATGACTAACCATTGTATATAGTTAAACATATATGCTGTGCAATTTTTTTAAAAAATTAAAATTTCAAATTCCTGGACTCCCAATATTTTAGCAGTCTAATCTTATCTCACCAACTAATGGAGAAAAAGATCCTCATTTCCCTTTATTTCTGAGGCCACACCAACCTGTTAGTACAGATAGTACCCCCTTTGCCTTAATATCCTAATTATTCTGGCAGGTTAGTCCTTCTGAAACACAGGTTATTAGGCCAATTTACGAAGGTCTTCCAATTTTCCTGATCTTGGCTGTGCAGAGTTTCTCACACATTTATCTGCTCCAGCTTCTTTATATAAACACACTCTACATAACTCTGTGCTCTAGTCTCTGCAGTAGATACCTCCATAGACATGGCCTTTTTTCCATGGCAACAGCCATTGCTTTGCTTCCAGTTTACATCTGTAGCATGGACTGCCAGTGTTTTCTATAGAGAAATGAGGTTATTGCCTCTTTTCCAGTCAGTGTTGAACCTTGTCATCTTAACCTCAGTGTGGCTTATTATATATGAGGCTCTTCATTAAATAAAGAACCTTTGAATCTGGATGTATATTTTCTTTCATATTTTCTTTCCATAGATGTGGAAAGAAGAACTAAATATAATACATATTCCTGCTTCACCTTTCATCTTAGCTTGAGGTTCCTCTCCATAAATCCATTCCCCCTTCTGTCAACCCCAGATACACCAAGGGAAACTCCTTTGCAAATCCAATAAAGAAATTACATGCATGCACATTGAAGAAGAGAGAAGAGTATTCCTCTTCCAACTGAAACCCTGTTTAGGCTCAGTCTCAACAGCATGCTAAGCACAGAAAAAAACATTTCTAAAACAACGCAAGTATGTAATAATAAATGGGTAGAAAGCCATCAAAAAATAAACAAAAATCTTCCTAATGTTTTAAATTCTGAAATTGTTAGAAGCACTTTTATTAAACATCAAAAAGAGGAGATGACAAAGCAGGCTGCCTTTTCAAAAATAAGAAGTTGTACTAAGGTTGTTATACTGTGGGTAAAAAAACAAACATTGTTCTAGGTCTGAAAACTAAGGGAGTTCAGTAAGTTCATTATCAGTTCAGTTACATGTAAATAAATTAACATAAGTACAATTTCTAAATTATTTCTAGTTTCTACATATGTGTGCTTTGTGAATGTCCATAATTATCTAACACATACTTCATCAATCATCTACCTTTAACAGCATACAGTAAAGTAACAAATAAATTTTCCCAGAAGTCAAAAATAATTTCACAGAAAAAAAGAGTCTTACTTTTTGATTAAATGACAAGGAATCACAACAGAAAAGCCTTTCAATTATGATGGGGATCAAATCATAATACAATTTTAATTTGGTTTAAGACCTAATTAATTAAGCTGGGATTCTTTATTTAAACAACTAAGTTATACATTCAGTTTAAGGGTAAAAAAAAAATAAGAGATTTTTACCTACAGTACTTAGATGACTCAAGTAGATTATTACATAGTATTTGTTTGTTCAGCTTTGTTCTGTTTACCACAGGGCACTATATCCAGTAACTATGACCTTGATTCTCCCATAAAGGTTGGGATTAGGAATGAACCCTCTCACCAAATATAGAGTTGAAAGGACAGTGACTTCTCCTACTATAATATCTAATGAACAGGCATTGTTCTTTATGTCCTCATAACTCTGGATTCTGCTTGAGTTCTGCTAGAGTTTCAGTACTCAGAGGGGGAACATTCCCAACAAGGGGCCTAGAATGTTACCATTATATTAGAAATTGAGATAATCCCTGTCCACTTAATGCTTATTGTTCCATTCAAAACATAACAAAGAAAACAAAAAGTAAAGGAGCTAGAGTTTTGGCAGGTATATGGCTCTAAATTTCATGAGGAAATCAAGTGACTGCTACAAAATAGAGCAAAAATAGTAAGAAGCTATTGAAGCTGAAATCCCACAGAGGTAAAATCCTCAAGGACTGGGATCTCTCGGGGAAGATTAGATCAATCTACAATGCAAAACAAAAACAAAAACAAAAACAAAAAACACCAAAGCATCTGAGGTGGAGCCAAGACTAAAAGGAATGTGGAAAGTGATCAAGAAAGTGAACAATAAGTGGATATAATGCCTCAAAATCAATTGCAAAAGTGCAAAAGTGAGGAATGCAATATTTACTCATTTAACCCTATGTTGAATACATATTTTGTATATGTTAGCTATTTTACATATATTTGTATATGTTAATTTTTTTCTTTTTGTACTTCTAATCTCCTGCTATATTCTATAATATGTGTGAGTGATGGTGAATTTTGTACTAGTAGTTCACAGATTGCAGAATACTGAGGTAGAATGAAGAGAGAATTATAGGAAGAAGAGATGGCACACAGAGATTATAGGCTTCGAGTTCAATAAGAAATTTCATAAGCTGGGGTTCTTCCCATTTGGGGATAGAATTAAGTTTTTAATAACAGAAGAGACTGTTTTGCTGTGGGTTCTTCACATTTGGGAATACAATTAAGTTTTTAATGATGGAAGAGACTGTTGTGTTAGGCAGAGGCATTATTGTTGCTCTTGCGATTGTTTATTGTGAGAATTTTGCGTATGGAATAAAAGCATATGCTGCTATTATATAGCTGATATAATAGACCATACATTTATTTTAATACATATGGCTGTCTATAATACTGAAAAAGTCTGTGTAAGTTTGAGAATTTTCTAGATTTCATTACTTTCTGCCTCCCTATGTTTGAGTCAGAAATACACTTTCCTTTCCTTTCTTTCAGGCCCCTGCTCTGAAACTCTATTAATCTGAACCATTTATAGCAACATCAAAAGAGATGCAAGAAATCAAATAAGTAGGCTTGTAGTTGAATGTCCTGTGATGAATGTGATGTCAAGTACAGCTGCTCAGAAGTGGGAGTGTCATCGGTTTTAGGAAGAGTATCTTGTAGGCCGACTTCTTGATGTTAACAGTGATATCCATGAACAGTGATGATTGTGCAAGGATCTTCTTTAAAGAGACCATCTCTCTAGATTGGACAAGTCTCCTGGCTGTGTAACTTCCTACTCTGGTCATTGGCCTTTTGGGAAATTCTAAGGGCTATCAAATATCCTTTCCAATTTTTTTTTCCCAGCTAAAATTAGTTACTGATGTTCTCTCCTGTTTACAATTATGGACAATAGTCATTATTGGTTGTGTTTAGAAAATCTCTTATTAGAGCTCTGCAGATGTTCCCAAAGTAACAGAGCACAATGCTATATCTCATTTCTTAAATGAGGAATGTACAAAAACTGGAAACAAAAGAATCCATTATTTCCTCTTCTTCTATAGCAGTAAATATAAAATATACATTCATATATCAAGAAATAATCATTCCTGTGAATGGAAGCCTTCATGTATCAAAGAGGGAGTCTCATTTAAACCTAATCCCAAATCACCCGACTTAATTTTAAATAAAATGTGTAAATGCCAATATTTTCAGAAAAAAAATGGAAAGAAATTAAATTTTAAAATGTGTCTAAAAACCGTGTGAATCCTGAATGGCACTCTTTTCAAGACATGAAGTAATTTTAGATTTGAATGGCTGCTGCTGCAAGTCAAAAGCAGCTAAGAAAACAACTTAGGGTTCCTATTTCTCCACATCCTCTCCAGCACTTTTACACTGTTGGTGAGATTGTAAACTAGTTCAACCATTATGGAAAACAGTATGGCGATTCCTCAAGGATCTGGAACTAGAAGTACCATATGACCCAGCCATCCCATTACTGGGTATGTACCCAAAGGATTATAAATCATGCTGCTATAAAGACACATGCACACGTATGTTTATTGTGGCACTATTCACAATAGCAAAGACTTGGAATCAACCCAAATGTCCATCAGTGACAGACTGGATTAAGAAAATGTGGCACATATACACCATGGAATACTATGCAGCCATAAAAGAGGATGAGTTTGTGTCCTTTGTAGGGACATGGATGCAGCTGGAAACCATCATTCTCAGCAAACTATTGCAAGAACAGAAAACCAAACACCGCATGTTCTCACTCATAGGTGGGAACTGAACAATGAGATCACTTGGACTTGGGAACGGGAACATCACACACCAGGGCCTATCATGGGGAGGGGGGAGTGGGGAGGGATTGCATTGGGAGTTATACCTGATGTAAATGACGAGTCGATGGGTGCTGACGAGTTGATGGGTGCAGCACACCAACGTGGCACACGTATACATATGTAACAAACCTGCACGTTATGCACATGTACCCTAGAACTGAAAGTATAATAATAAAAAATAAAAATAAAAAATAAAAAAAAAAGAAAACAACTTGGGGATAAAAACAATCCCTTGTTACACAAGAAGAAGAAGAGAGAGAAAAAGGAGAAGAGTACCTGCAGCAATTCAACATAATTAGGTCTAGATAGTAATGCAGAACAAGTCTTAGCGTCTGGAAAAAACCAAAAGCATTGAAAAGAAACATAGAGAAAGATGGAGTGAAGTTGCATGGTTCCAGAGTTGCAAACACTGTGTGGCAATTTGCAGTGTTTCCTCTGTTGGAACAGGTGTGTCAAATGTGATCTGTAGCTGTAAAGAGGTATCCCAATAAGGATGCATTACTTTTCTGCTCTGCAAGGGACACAGTATATGGACACTCTTTCAGTGACTTGGTAACTCACAGAGACCATCAGTTTCCAGAAATTAAAATGTAGGTACTTAGCAAATTTCCTCATACAGAAATTTCCCACAAGAGTCAGGGCTAAAAGATTGGCAGACCATGAGATTTAGAGATAATTTGGATGAATCAGCAAATAAGAATGGGGGCTACATTTGCCTTGCATTCTGTATTTGGATCACATTGTAGAGCTGTTCTAGGATATAAGATGTTTCTGAGAAGACTCCTCCTATTTTCTGAGTCAAAGGCAGTTCCCTAACAAAAATCCACCTCATGTCATTCAGTTTTCTTAAGGAATGTTAGGCGTTCAAAATACAAATCCAGACATCTATGCCTACGTCTCCTTTTTTTTTTTTCCCCTTGAAAATCTTACCACACCAGCTCCAAAGGTCCAGGAAGATTTAATGAGGATGAGGTGTTTGATTTTTTAAAAAATGAGTCACTTCTCTTGTCTATTAAAAAAGTAACAACATTTTTAAAAAGAAAATTCTATTATTCATGATTCTATGTGATATTACAGAGAGATGTTAATTTGCTTTTAAAGCATTTAAGTATTTGATTGCTTAAAACCTCTCTAAAGCTGCAAAATTGTACATTAGCATGGAGAAACATTTAAAGCAGTTTCATTTTCAATTTTTATTCATATATGCAAGTATAGCTAAAGTAAATCTTTCAGCAGGATTTTGAGCTATTCTAGCAGTGTGGAGAAAAAACTCTTTCTGAGTTAGTGAGTTTCTTATTACATAGAAAGTAGCATATTATTTCGGTATTGTGAATTAGACAAAAATCCTGGACCCCCCTCAAAATGAGTTACTCTAGTGAAATTTAGAAGCATGTGGTCTCAAGATAGAACCAGCAATCTTATGGCGGCAACAATTGAAGACAACTGATTTTAAAAGTCTCTTTCTATTATTTTAATCCTCACCAAGAATATATTTAATAAACCCTTGATCTATGTGAGGCTCCATTTTAGATACCTTAGAAGAAATCAAAACGTCATTATTTCCACATCTAGGAAGAATATGAAATGAAATGGGTGTAAAAATAAAAATACATGTTTGAGTGTGGAGTAAGCGAGTTAACATGTGGTGCCACAAAGAAAGTGTTGCCTGAGGTAGCAGAGGCTTCATGGAAATATCAGCATTTTATCTCTGCCAGAAGGCAGTAGATAGATGATTGATAGATAAGAGAGACCAGCTGTGTGTGTGCATGGGCGAAAGAGACAAAGAGTGAGATAGAAAGAGAGAGATATACAGAAAGGAAGATTTTGAAAATAATGAAAGATTGAAAAACACCCTCAACATACTTGATATAATCTTGTATATAATCCTTTGCATTCTGTCAAGATAGAAAAAAGTTTTGGTTTAGGAAATCTATGGGTTGAACATGAGTAGTATTCAGAGAGACAAACAGAAACAATCAGATTTATTACAAATGTACATAAGTAGTATTTGAATATATGAATTTACAATAAGGAATATTTATTTTGTTCCTCAGATAGAAACATTACGGGATTTTGAAAACTATTCTCCAATATGTAGTTAGAGAATGATTTGAAAACTATATATACAAACTTAAATGGTCTATGTGTCCAATTAAAAAATTTGAATAGTTTGTTCTTTATCATTCCAATTGATCAAAATAGAAAAATATCTTGCCAGCTGTGGTGGCTAACGCCTGTAATACCAGCATTTTGGGAGGCCCAGGTGGGCAAATCACCTGAGGTCAGGAGTTCAAGACCAGCCTGACCAAAAAAATTAATAATAATAGAAAAATATTATAAAAATATATTGCAGAGAAACAAACAAAAAACTGGTACTTGAAAAATGTTGGACTGTAGTAAACCACATATGTAAGTGAAATTCTTCCTGTTGTACATCTCGATTGTATCTATGAATGACAAGTAACATGACACGTGTATCCATAATGACACATGTATCCATAAATGTACTGACAGAAATTTTAATAACAATGGGAAAAACTTCTGAATACAAAACTTAATATAACTTAAAGATATTTTCACTGAATTTTAAATATTTGCAATTCACAACCTATTTTTAATGTTAACATAATTAATGATATTTTATACAGTAAACTGAAGCTTTTTGCTGATTATTATAGAAGATAATATTGGAGTATCTCATTCGTAATTCTTGTATTGTAATATATATTCTTTCAGTCAGGTAAATGGCACTGTTAAATACATAATTAAAGTAGCAAAGAAATCGTGGCTGATTATTTAAGAAATAAACTTACTGCTTAAGTATGAATTAAATCTACATATTTAGAGCAAAAATATGGTTACTTTACTATTTTTAATTGAGATTCCATATATAGTAAAGGAGCAAAAGTAGAAGCAAAAGGAAGCTAAATGCCACAGGAGAATTAAGTAGTGTCATCATTGTAAATAAGTGGCTATCATAATATATTTAATAATAGATTTGAAAGAAAATATATACTGTTCATTTGGAAAGTTTTGTCAAATAAAAACTAAACACAAGCTATATTTATCACTTAATTTTACTCTCCTTTATATGTTCTGCGGTGCATGTCTGTTATATTTTCAGTTAAGCTGAGTGGCTCTTGACAGAAAACCTCCCATTAGTAGATTTATAGTGTTTAATTGTACTCTTGCAAAACTAAGAAACCCTCTCTGTAACGCCCTCCACTCCATCAAATTTGATAGAGGCAGATAGATAGATAGAGATGTGAGATATATAGATAGTTTCAGTTTAAATTTATACGTAACAGACATGAAGAACAATGAAATTATAATGAAATACTTTAAATCTATGACTTCCTTAGAGTTAATTTGGTTGTTGTCAGTAGTTTAATTAGTGGTTGTTTTATAAAAGACACTCTACAACATAAATAATTGAATATCCACCTCTACTACAGACAAATGACATTTCTTAAAAAATTCTGTAGATTTAAAATTTAGAAACTCTGCTTCATATAAAGGCTACTTTGGACAGAAATTTGTTTATATATATAAACACACACAACTACATAAATATACACATACACATACACATACACATGAACGCACATATTTATTCCATTTTCTAATCCCATTCTTCTTCATCCCTTCCAAGAGGCAATAACTTTTGATAATCTATATGTGTAATATTGGTACACGTTTCATATTGTTTGCAGAAGAGAAAGAGGCACTAAATGTGAGGGTGATCAGTCCAAAGCACTTATTAGAGGAATGTACTTATGGAACACTACAGCTCATCCTCCCAACAGACCATGAAAAAGAAGAAAGTGCTACCTAGGTGTGACTACGGCAAGGGATCAGGGTATTCAGTTTGTAAGGGGGTAGTTAAGAAATTTTGCTCAGGGCTGCGGTTAGTTTCAGAGTTTGGGGCAAAAATCTAAATATCTTTATCAGTACCTGGGAACATTCAAACCACTGGCTTGGATGCAAACCTGCAGTGAAAAGCACAGCTGGCCTAGTCACAGAGCAGTTAAAGCACTCTGTGCTTCTCATTTGGGACAGTAAGAAAAGTGTAAGAACCTGGGAACCCCACATTTTATTATTTCTTTCAGAGATAAATTGTGAGTTATAAATAGTCCGACTTTCTCTAAATGTTTTAAAAATTATTTTCTCAAGCCTGTAATCCCAGCACTTTGGGAGGCCGAGACGGGTGGATCACGACGTCAGGAGATCGAGACCATCCTGGCTAACACGGTGAAACCCCGTCTCTACTAAAAAATACAAAAAACTAGCTGGGCGAGGTGGTGGGTGCCTGTAGTCCCAGCTACTCAGGAGGCTGAGGCAGGAGAATGGTGTAAACCCGGGATGCAGAGCTTGCAGTGAGCTGAGATCCGGCCACTGCACTGCAGCCTGGGTGACAGAGTGAGACTCTGTCTCAAAAAAAAAAAAAAAAAATTATTTTCTTAAATATTAGTTTAGCTAACTACACTTTTAGCTAATTATTGAATATGTTATTCCATTACCTTCTTATATTTATGATTATTGATAAGAAGCATTCTGAGACTCTAATTACCATTCCTTTGATGTATACCATTTTAATATATCTTTAATATTTTCTATTTGTCTTTCATGTATGAAATTTTTCTATATCTAGATATGCGTTTTTTTAACATACTTCCTTAATCTTAAAACATACCATCATTCGAGATATTATTACATTTGTGATTCTTTTTACTCTCTCCTTGTAGAACTCTTATTTGCTGTATGTCAGATAGATACTTTAATTCCATATTCCAAGTCTTTTAACTACATTTTATAATATGGTATATATATATATATATATATATATATATTTTTTTTTTTTTTTTTGAGACAGAGTCTGGCTCTGTCGTCCGGGCTGGAGTGCAGTGGCCGGATCTCAGCTCACTGCAAGCTCCGCCCCCCGGGTTTACGCCATTCTCCTGCCTCAGCCTCCCGAGTAGCTGGGACTACAGGCGCCCGCCGCCTCGCCCGGCTAGTTTTTTGTATTTTTTAGTAGAGACGGGGTTTCACCGTGTTCGCCAGGATGGTCTCGATCTCCTGACCTCGTGATCCGCCCGTCTCGGCCTCCCAAAGTGCTGGGATTACAGGCTTGAGCCACCGCGCCCGGCCTATGGTATATATTTTTATCTGTCTATGATGCATTTGGGTGATCTTTCAATTCACCAATTCTATTTTAAGCTGTATTTTATCACATTTTAATCAATCAAACATCTTTTTTATTTTATTAACCATCTTTCATTGTTTTCATTTCAAGTTCATCTAGTATTTTTGGTGATTTTTCTTTCATCAGTGTTCCCATACCACATTTAACTTTTAATCATTGTAAATATTATTTTAAAATGTTATTTCAAACTTTTTTTTTTCAGCCCGTGGTACACTATTTTATGTCTCATGTATTTTTTTCAGTTTTTCAAATATCATACTCATTTATGATTCAGACATTGTCCTCTGGACCATGCAAAGCTTTGATAGTCAAGGCCCAAATAAGTTATATTACTGGATACAGGAATTGAATGATCTATTTTCCCTCCACCCAACAGCCTGGACTGTAATAAATAATACAGTTTCTCTTGTGGGAAATGTGGGTTCTGTTAAGAAACAAAAACAGTAGGATTCAGGTGGATGATAATAAAAATGTCCACTTATATAAAATTTTGTTTGATTTCTAGAATCAATTCTTCTTTTGATAACAGCCCCAATTTTCATATGTGGATGTATTTCATCCATTATTAGGCCAGACACAGATGTAGAACACATGATCCAGACTAAGCCAGCTATTCTCAGGTCCACACTGACTGATTCAAGTTTGGCTTGTGATCTAAGCCAGATGATCATCATGGATATTAGGAAGTCTTGGGAAATTTATTCTTTTCTGGTGCATTCACATTTTAAAGAATGTAGTCATAAGAAGTAAGAGCAGGATCGATTGTGAAAAAAGAGAAGCTAATAAATCCACGGCGAGAATGTCATTTCTGGATATATAAATTGAACCAAGCCATATGGAAATTAAACCTGTCCCTGCCCGGTTACGGGAATCTGTAGTCGCCTTCATGCTTCAACTACTTCAAATAGCGATTTTATTAATTGCAAAAAAAGTAGGGAAGGAGATCCCAAACTGCTATGATCTACTACATTTTAAAATATAAAACCATTTTTCATGGGTTAGCCTCTTGAATTCAGGTGATGATATTTTCTGATATTGTAATTTGGGGCACATTACTTCCTTTAACCTCAAGTTCTCTATTTTAAAATGAAATAAAATAGGAATGTGTTGGAGGAATAAAACAAACCAGTTTTCTAACTGTAAATATTAAATATGGATGATAGGAAACCCATGAAATCCTCCAGTAGACAGTAGGAATTGTGGGAGTGGAAATAATGATGGTATAAGTTGTCAGTTTTATACAATATTTAAAATAAAAACTGTAAATGAGATTAAGTTGGCACAATATATCTTCCTAAAAGAAAAGAGGACACATTTTTCAGAAGTCACAGGCCAATTATTCTGCATTTTACATTATGACATGTCTGTTATCATAATGCCTCACATCAATTAAGGATCCATCTACCTACAAATGATCAGAAAACAAATAATTACCAAATTTAGAACACAGGCAGAAATAAAGGAGGTAATTTAACACTAAGAAAGAACAGTATGTGAGATAGAAATAATAAGAGTGCAGTTTATTATCATAAACTGATTTTGAGAGTTTCAACAAAATGGAGTGTACATCTCTGGAAAATTTACCAGGAAAGCATAATAAAATGAGAAAAAAAATAAGCCATTTTGGGAGAAAAGTATTTGCAAAAGACATATCTGATAAAGACTATCATCCAAAATATACACGGAATTCTTGAAACCCAACAATAAGAAAACAAATATCCCAATTTCAAGAAATAGGCAAAAGATCTGAACATAACCACCTGAGGAAGATATACAAATGACTTGTAAGCATATAAAAAGATATTCAATGTCATCTGACATTAGGAAATTTCAAATTAAAACAACAGCATGATGCCACAACACACCTGTTAGAAAGGCCAAAATTCAAAATAATGAAAACATTAGGGATAAAAGACTACACACTGGGTCCAGTGTACACTGCTCAGGTGATGGGTACACACTGTATTTTTAGGGCAGTAAAACTATTTTCTGAGAAATGGTAATGGTGATTATATGTCATCGTGTATTTGTCAAAATCCATAGAAAATACACCAAGAGTAAACCTTAATGTAAACTTTTGAGTTTAGGTAATAATATGTCAATATAGATTCATTCATTGTAACAATATACCACTGTGGTGTGTGATGTCAATGTTGAGGGTGGTTGTGGATGTGTAGGACAGAAAGTGAATGAAGACTTGTTGTACGTTCTACTCATTTTTTCTGATAATCTAAAACTTCTCTAAAATAATAAAGTTTTTTTAAAAAAGAAATAAGCCAGGCCAGGCATGGCGGCTCACGCCTGTAATCCCAGCACTTTGGGAGGCCAAGGTGGGCAGATCATGAGGTCAGGAGTTTGAGACCATTCTGGCTAACATGGTGAAACCCCATCTCTACTAAAAGTACAAAAAATTAGCCAGATGTGGTGGCAGGCACCTGTAGTCCCAGCTACTCAAGAGGCTGAGGCAGGAGAATGGCGTGAACCCGGGAGGTGGAGCTTGCAGTGAGCTGAGATCACACCACTGCACTCCAGGGTGGGAAACAGAGTGAGACTCCATCTCAAACAAAACAAAACAAAACAAAACAAAAAAACCAAACCATTTCTTTTGGCGATTACAACCTCCTCCAAGGAATTTTGTGAAATATAGGAAAGCTGTGAGAAACAAAATACAATGGATTAAAGATTAAATTTAAAATATTGGTGATATTTTTTCATTAACGACTAATGCCTTCGACTCACTATTTTACTAACATTCACATTTTTCTTTGAACAGTCCTTCAAGTTTACTGTTGCTGATGTTGATTTTTTCTTAAAGTTTTGTTTAAAACATCAAATGCTGGCAAAGGCAGGAAGAAAAAGAGTCACTCATAAATTGCTGGTAGGAATGTAAAATGGCATAGTCATTCAATAAAAGAGTATGGCAATTTCTTCCAAAAACTAAACGTAGACTTACCATAGCTCCCAGCAAATACTTGGGCATTTGCCCCAGAGAAATAAAAAATTATATATATTTCACACAGAAACCTGTACAAACATGTTCATAGCAACTTTATTAATTATAACCCCAAACCAAAACAACCCAAATCCCATTCCATGCATAAATGATCAAACACATATCTATACCATGGAATAGGATACAGCAATGAAACGAAATGCAATCTTAATACATGCAACAACTTAGATGAATCTCAACGGAAACGTGCTGAAGGAAAAAAAAAAAAAAAGCCAGTCTCAAAAGTTTGCACACTGTATGATCTCATCCGTATAGCTTTTTTTTTTTTTTTTTTTTAGGAGTCTCACATTGTCACCCAGACTGGAGTGCAGTGGCAAGATATCATCTCACTGCAACCTCTGCCTCTCCGGTTCAAGTGAACCCCCTGCTTCAGGCTCCCAAGTAGCTAGGACCACAGATGCACTACCTGACCCTGCTAATTTTTTGTATTTTTGGTAGAGACAGGTTTTTGTCATGTTCCCCAGGCTGGTCTCCAACTCCTGAGCTCAAGCTATCTGCCCAACTTGGCCTCCCAAAGTACTAGGATTACCGGTGTCAGTCATGATGCCCAGCTTGCCTAGCATTTTTGAAATAACAAAATTATAGACATGAGAAAAATATTAGTAGTTGTCAGGCCTTGCAGCGGTGTTGAAGAAGAAGAGTATAGCTATAAAAGGGTAGCAGAAGGAATCCTTCTGATGGACCTGTTCTGTATCTTGACTGGTCATGGTCACATCTAAAGGTGAGGTAAAACTGCATAGATCTAGCTAACCACACACACAGACACAAATGAATGCATGAAAAAGGCATTAAATCTAACCAAGATTAATGGAATATATTAATATAAATAAAGTGTGGTGATATTACATTGTAGATATGCAAAACATTACTGCTGGGGGCAACTGGATGAAGGAAATATAGGATACAGCTGTATTAATTGTTACATTTCCTTGGAAACCTAAAATTATGTAAGTAAATATTGCTATTTTTTCTATCCATAGCCTCTTAACAAATTTAAATATGTGTCTGAAGGTAATTGTATGTTTGGGGTTTATATACAGTTGCATTGCATTTATTTTCCACTTTGCACACTTTTCCATTTGCACACTTTTCCACTGGTTTTCCACCTTTCCAAAAAGCTTTGAGATAAAAAAAAATGTTTTCTCCACAAACAAATCAATCATTAATTTTGGGTGCAGGAACTATTTCAACTGTCATTGTTTTACATCTCTTCCTATATTACTTACCTTCCATCTGGCAATATTTTTCCATGAATGATGAATAGTTTTTAGAGTTTCATTGTGTATGGAGTTGCTCGTACTGAATTATCTCAGTTTTGACTTCATCTTGAGTAACAATGTTAATGTGTATGAATTCTACATTGGGCTATGTTTGTTTGTCAACATTTCTAAGAAATTACTTCAATTTATCTGTCTTCTAATGTTTCTAGTTCCATTTAAGCTGTCATTCTCAGTCAACTTTTTGTTCCTTTGAGGATAATCTTTTTGGTGCCCATGTTAGTAGTTTTCTAGATTTGTTCTTTGTTTTCCTCTTTTAATCAGATTTACTATCATATGCTCAAATGTAATCTTCTTTTAATTTAGATGTTTTGATCTTATTATAATGGCAGCAATACATGGATATTTTATCGATATTGAAAGGTTATGAGCTTCTATACTTTAAAATATATTGTTTTTATTGTATTCTCTTTCTTGCTATTCAGACACCAGTTCGACTTTGCAGACTTTATGTCAGCTTTGGTTAGGCTATAGAACAGTTAAAAAATGATCCAAAATATATGGTTTACAAAAACTATTTTATCTTTCCTGTTAATATCAGCCACTTGCTAGCTATAGTACTACTCCATGTATATTCTTCATTCTGGTAGCCAATCTGAAGGATCCTCTGTCTCTGGAAAATGCTCTTCTTATGTCAGAGGGTAAAGAAAAATTGCAAATTGCAAAGCCACGTCCTATCTCTTCAAACTTCTGGTTAGGAATAAGAAATATTAATTCTGATCAAATTCTATTGGCCAAAGTCAGTTATAAACCAAGTTTACATATAAGATCAGAAAGCATAATCTCATCAAAAGAAGGCCTATAAATTAACCATCAAAAATAATACTACTGACCACTCACCTTCACATAATATCTTTACATCTTTTATCTTTTCATTTTTTTCTTTTTGGAAATGGGGTCTTCCTACATCACCCAGGCTGCAGTGCAATGGCGAGATCATGGCTCACTGTAGCCTTGAACCTCCTGGGCTCAAGCGATCCTCCCAGCTCTAGGACTACAGGTACATGCGACCACACCTGGATAATTGTTATTTTTTTTTAATATTATTTTTGTAAAGACTGGGTCTCACTGTGTTTCCTAGGCTGGTCTCAAATTCCTGGGTTCAAGTGGTCCTCCCTTCTTGGCCTCCCAATGTGTTGGGATTACAGGTGTGAGCCACTGAAGCTGGCCACTTGTCTTATTTTTTTTGTTTTTCCATGCTTCTTTATTAATATTTTAACTAAGTTAATTTAGTAATTCTCTTATCAACTATATCTAGTATGCTGTTAATCATATCCTTTGAATTAATAATTTGACTACTATATATATATTCCAGTTCTAGAATTCTATTTAATTTTGTTCTCACCTAATAGGTCACTTATTTTTTTCCAGTTCTCAGCCAAATTGTTCAAGCCTGAATTAATCTCTTTGAACATGTTCAACATAGTTTCTACCATCTGTCTCTGATAATTCCTCTAACTGAGGTTCTGTGCATCTGTTTCTGTTGTTTGCTATTTCTGCATGTTTTCAATTCATATCTCTTCTCCTTATGCGGATGCCTATCTTTACTTATGTGATGGACTCTGGACTTAAAAGAAAAAGAATGAGTTCATGTACTTTGCAGGGACATGGATGAAGTTGGAAACCATCATTTTCAGCAAGCTAACACAGGAACAGAAAACCAAACAATGAGTGTTGTCACTCATAAGTGGGAGTTAAACAAGGAGGACATATGGGCACAGGGAGGGGAACATCACACATTGGGCCTGTCAGAGGGTTAGGGGCAACAGGAGGGACAGCATTAGAAGAAATACCTAATGTAGATGATGGGTTGATGGGAGCAGCAAACCACAATGGCGCATGTATTCCTATGTAACAAATCTGCACATTCTGCAAATGTATCCCAGAACTTAAAGCATAATAAAAAAATTTTTTAAAGAAATAATTTTAAAACACGAATGGTGTAATTTTTCTCAAGATGTTTGCTTCTATCAGGTTTATGGGGAAATAGTAACACAAGATCATTCAAATCCAAATTCAGAGTATACGACTTTTGTGCGAATGACTACTGAGAGGACCCGAAGCTGGACAGCAGTTCCCAAGAGGGTTGGTTTACTTCATTATTTTATCTTATCCTGAGGGTGCATGCCTCTACCCTTCACTCTTACTTTACCCTGGTCTCCAATTTTTGCTCCCTGATCCTACAAGTCTATCAAAAATATTGCTCGTGGCCGGGCGCGGTGGCTCAAGCCTGTAATCCCAGCACTTTGGGAGGCCGAGACGGGCGGATCACGAGGTCAGGAGATCGAGACCATCCTGGCTAACACGGTGAAACCCCGTCTCTACTAAAAATTACAAAAAACTAGCCGGGCGAGGTGGCGGGTGCCTGTAGTCCCAGCTACTCGGGAGGCTGAGGCAGGAGAATGGCGTGAACCCGGGAGGCGGAGCTTGCAGTGAGCCGAGATCCGGCCACTGCACTCCAGCCT